>NW_015633205.1:776113-778225 GCF_001515625.1 Sinocyclocheilus rhinocerous
AGAGAGTCATTTTGATTAGCGGGGAGGAAAGATACTTTAAGAGGCACAATGACTAGATGGGACTTGTCAGCAGGTTGGCCTTCTTAAGGGACAATTTCAAGACACTAGGAAGGAGAAAAAGTGGAGAATTGTGGTTAAATGAAGATTGCTGCTCCTAGAAGACTCACTGGAACATTAACACTTCCCTTTCAAAGCAATTATGTGCTCCCTTTTACCACATTGGCATGTTTCTTTTGCACTTTAACAGAAGTCTGAATCTGTATATGACATAATATCTCACCGATTCTTGTGTTTTGGGTCAAAACAGGCTACAGAATTGAAAAAAAAAAAAATTAATTTATGAATCAAGGAATTATTTTTGATTTATCCGTCCAACATTTCTCAGAGCTTTTCTATGTTTGGAGTCTCCGGCTTCTTTCATTTTCTTATAAAATTTGTGTTTTTACTTTGATCACATATGGGGCAACACCGTTAGATACAAAAAAATAATCAAATATTCATTATACAGTGCCGTGAAAAGGTTTTTGCCCCCTTCCTGTTTTTTTTAATTTTTTGCATATTTGTCACACTTAAAAGATTCAGATCATCAAACCAATTTTAATATTACGCAAAGATAATGCAAGTAAATACAAAATGCAGTTTTTAAATGATAATTTCATTTATTAAGGGAAAAAAGCTGTCCAAACCTACCTGGCCCTACGTGAAAAATTATTTGCCCCTCCTCTTAAATCATGAAAGAACTGTGATTAACCACATCATTTTAGAAAGCTGAGTTCAATTTCACTAGCCACACGCAGGCCTGATTACTGCCAGACCTGTTGAATCAAGAAATCACTTAAATAGAACCTGTCTGACAAAGTGAAGCATGCTTAAAGAGCAACACATCATGCCGCGATCTAAAGAAATTCAAGAACAGATGAGAAACAAAATAGTTGACATGTATCAGTCTGGAAAGGGTTATGAAGTCATTTCTAAGGCTTTGGGACTCCAGCGAACCACGGTCAGAGCCATTATCCACAAATGGAGAAAGCTTGGAACAGTGGTGAACCTTCCCAGGAGTGGCCGGCCTACCAAAATTACTCCAAGAGCGCAACGACGACTCATCCAGGAGGTCATAAAAGAACCCAGAACAACATCTAAAGAACTGCAGGCCTCACTTGCCTCAATTAAGGTCAGTGTTCATGATTCGACAATAAGAAAGAGACTGGGCAAAAACGGCATCCTTGGGAGAGTTCCAAGGCAAAAGCCATTGCTGACCAAAAAGAACACAAAGGTCTCACATCGTCTCACATTTGCCAAAAAATATCTTGTTTATCCCCAAGACTTTTGGGCAAATATTCTGTGGACTGATGAGACAAAAGTTGAACTTTTTGGAAGGTGTGTGTCCCGTTAAATCTGGCTTAAAACCAACACAGCATTTCATAAAATCAACATCATATCAACAGTCAAACGTGGTTGTGATGTCTGGGGCTGCTTTGCAGCTTCAGGACCTGGACGACTTGCCATAATTGATGGAACCATGAATTTTGCTCTCTATCAGAAAATCCTGAAGGAGAATGTCCAGCCGTCAGTTTGTGGTTTGTGATCCCAAACACACCAGCAAGTGCACCTCTGAATGGCTCAAGAAAAACAAAGTTAAGGTTTTGGAGTGGCCAAGTCAAAGTCCGGACTTAAATCCGATTGAGATGCTGTGGCATGACCTTAAACAGTCCATTCATGCTCGAAAACCCTCCAATGTGGCTGAATTAAAACAATTCTGCAAAGAAGAGTGGGCCAAAATTCCTCCACAGCGATGTGAAAGACTCCTTGCCAGTTATCGCAAACACTTGATTGCAGTTGTTGCTGCAAAAGGTGCCACAACCAGTTATTAGATTTAGGAGGCAATTACTTTTTCACGTAGGGCCAGGCAGGTTTGGACAGCTTTTTTCCCTTAATAAAAGAAATCATCTCACGGTACTGTGTATATATATATATATATCTCTCAGTGGTGTTTCGTCCATATAAGCTGCGAATGCTCCTCATACCCAGGCCATTTGAGAGAATAAGTTCACGGGATCATTCATATAAACATGATTATAAGTTGATCCCTTGTCATTTGAAATGTAACTTAAA
>NW_015633205.1:778262-795581 GCF_001515625.1 Sinocyclocheilus rhinocerous
CTTAACTTTTATAAAGAATATCTCTTTGGATTTGAGACTTTAGTCTTTGCAACTTTACAGATCTTCTTTATGCACCAAAAGCTTGTAACACTTCAAAGAGAAAGGAAAAATTGAAATCGTATCATATGACCCCTTTAAATCTACCAGTTGCGGTTGCTTCCGGGCGAGCGGATTCTCCGCAGCATTCTCGTCTCCGCTCTGTTGCTATGAGTCATCAGGATTGATGCACGTTCACAGTGATTTGCTGGTCTGCGGCAGATTTAATGTGCGAGGTAAGCTGCATGAACGCTAAAGAAAGTGATCGGGTTGATGTGCGCAGTGGCGGTTCTACATTGAATTACACCCTGGGCGAGACCCACTTCGAGCTATTTCTGCGTCATCGCACATGCTATCAGTTTCGGACCTCTTGGGTTCAGTCTGATCGAGTGTTTACATGCACTCTCAATCGTATTAGAAAAGGAATAAACCACCCCCTAAAGATGTTTACATCCCTCAGTTGTCCTCAGTGTGAAAAGATGGATCTCAAAATCATGCAGTCATTGTTGGAAAGGGTTCAAATACACAAAAATGCTGAAAAACCAAAGAATTTGTGGGTCCTGAAGGATTTTTCTGAAGAACAGCAAGCAGTTAACTGTTCAGGACAAAAAAGGGACTCATGAACAACTATCACTAAACAAAAAAATACAGCTTTGGATCATTCAGGTAACAACACAGTATTAAGAATCAAGTGTATGTAAATTTCAGAACGTCATTTGGTACACTTTTGACTTCAACTGTATATTTAATTTAGTGTTTGATAACTTTATTAAATTTCTGTATATTTCCTACTTGCTGAAGGGCACAGGTATGACATATTATAATGGGTTTATGTAATGATTGTTTTAAATTCACTTAAATTATGTAATAAATGTTATTTTTTAAAGTCTAATAAATGTTAAAAATGATAGCTCTCACTTATACTGTAATGTTGAATGGCTATAGTCAATGGTTTAATATTAGGAGAAAAATAAGAATTTCCTAGAGACATCAGTAGTATTGGTATCAGTGATATTCGCCTTCAGTCATAAATAAGATGACATTAAACAAATATTAAAAATATATAATACAAATATTGTGTGTGAGTGTGTGTGTAAAATAAAGAATTTACAGCTGGTAAACTGTCTAAATTCTTACACCATTGGCAGTTATTGTGCATGCATTTTTAAATATTTGTGTGTTAATATTTATACGTAAAAACATGTTCTGTTATAGAGAGGAGAGTGAGAGCGTTTTGACGTTGAAGGGTCTCACTCCAACTGGCATGCTACCCAGTGGCGTTCTGTCTGGAGGCAAAGAGAAACTCCAGAATGGTGAGATACACACACACAGGTCCTTGTGGTCAGGAATATGTAAATCACTTTAAGCAAACTGTGATATCATATTTCTTATGATTTTTTCACACTTAGAACAACCTTAACACATACAACTACGCATATATCGAATTGATATTTATTCAGTATATGCTCTGTGCACCCCCTGGTGGTTGTTTTATGAAACTTATATTATTTCCTCTTTGCTTCCTTTCCTTTGGCTTCTGTCTCTCTCTCTCTCTCTCTCTCTCTCTCTCTCTCTCTCTGTCTTTTCAATATTTGTCAAATATTGTCTTCTCTTCATTCTCTTGTCTCCCTAGAAACTGCAGGTATAATCAGTTGTGCAAGTATAATTCTTTCAGATCATCTGTTCTTAAGAAACACAGTTTCACTCTTTGCCACCGTTTATATAAAGGAGCCCCAAAGGAATTAATACAAATGCTTTTGTTCATGATAGAGTCATGACTCAAGGAACATGCTCTCAGTTTATTTTTAATCTCAGATTCACTGTGTCCAGTATTATTACCACTTTTTGGTGGATAAGATATCAGTAAGGAATCTTAAAGATTTCTGAGAATACTATTGCAGGGAAATTGACTACAATTAACATAAGGGCAAAACTAGCACATTTAGATGTATTGATTGCTTTATAGGAATAAATACTACCTATAGTTGTACTATCACAAGTAAAATGTAACAATGTAACCTTAATATATATACTGTTATGGACAAACAAGACGTGAGACATGCGGATCCATTCGCAAGCTTTATTTAGGGACGTGGTCAAAACGGTGAGCGTCAAATGATGGCAAACAGATATATTGAGGGCAAGACACAAGAATAGTCCAGTGAACGGGCGTGGGGTCGATCTCTGGCGAACAAAGTCCAAACAGGGTAATCCAAAGGGTAAATCCGAAACACAGGCGATTATCCAGGCGAGGGGTAAACAGTATCCGAACAGGGCGAGACGAAGGGGTAATTCGAAATACACAGGCAGTGATCAGAACAGAGAAAACAGACAAAGCAAGACTAAGCTAAGACTAGGAAACTTAAGCAGGCTCTGTAACGTAGCTATCACTGACTAGCGATATGCGCATTCAATGCTCGGCAGTGAGAGAGAGGAAGTCCATGGCTGTGTCCGAAATCGTCCCCTATACCCTTAAATAGGGCACTATTTGAGGGAACAGCCATTTTTAGTGGTGTCCGAAACCATAGTGGACGTTCTCGAGTGCACTCATTCAATCCCACAATGCACTGCAAAAACGAGTGTACAACTGGTGCACGCTCAACAGCTAGAGAATGCCCATAATGCACCGTGAGAGTCACACGCCGAATGAATTCCCGCATATCGCCAGAGATGGCGCCCGCAGCTGAATAATCAATCCGTTCATTTTTACAAAGCGCTCATCCATGGCGTACAGCATAATGTACAACACGGGTATAAATTCATTGTAAATTGATTATTAAATTGTTTGATTAGGGTTTATACATAATTTCCGTGACAAGAGTTCAAGATAAATCCTTTAATCTTACTACTGGAGCTGCTAGTTTGCTAGTTTCAAATGATTAATAAACAGCAAGCACAAACTATGCAAAAGCGGCATTCCTTCCGGTGCACTCAGTGTCCGAATTCACTATGGTAATGGTACCTCTATATATCAAAAGTGTAGTGAATTTGCTTTCACCAACCTAGAGAGGCGAAATAGTGTAGTGATGGGTACTCACGTCACCAATGAATTTATGATTTTTGAATCACATGTCACTTAAGGTGTGGTTATGAGTACATCACATAACAAAGATTGGTGGGATCTCTAACAAGTAGAACCTCTTTCTGCATCATCAACACAAGGAAGACACAAGTATAATAAAATAGATTTATTAACAAAAGATAGACAAGAGTAATCAACAAATACTAAATGAATACCATGAATGAAAAAGGAATAATGAGCATAAGATGCATAAACTGCAAGTAATTATGTTGGGTGTTGCAATGTCAGAGCTACGTCTGGAAAGATAAACTGCTGCTACTCTGAAACAAATAAGGTGAAGAACCTTATTATGCATCAAACAAATACTTAAAAGATTATTTGTTATCAAGGCAAGGCAAGGCAAGTTTATTTATATAGCACATTTCATACACAATGGTAATTCAAAGTGCTTTACATAAAAGAAAAGAAAAAAAAATAATCACAACAATAAAACAAGGCATTTAAAAACTTTGAACTTTGATCAAGTGCAATCAGCTATATAATATCTAATGTAATATCATGTATAATCGTATACTGATAATATACAACAATGCCAAGGTCTCTGGAGGAGGTTTGGATAAGTGATTTGGTTAAGTTCTCTGTGGTTGAGTGAGCAGTCTGGTGGCGGTGACTTCATCCACTGGTTGTGCTGGCACAATGCAGTGGGGAAAGGAGCAGGAATCTAATAAGTACCTTGAAGTGAAGGTCTGCTCGCCGGAGCTTAACCTTGTTTGTCTGTGTGTCTTCTGCCTCTCTGGGATAGAGACTCAGAGCATGGTCAATCCGCTTTGTCTCTCTAGGATGGAGACTCAAGACGTGCTGCATCTGTTGTTGTCTCGCTGGACAAAGACTCTAAATATCTAAAAAGGTTGGAGGCTCAGAACGTGGTTGTATCTTTTGCTGCCTCACAAGCTGGGGACTCAGGACTTGGTATCTGCTATTGCCTCTTCCCACATGGGCCAGAGGCTCAGAACGTTGATGTTTCTGTCTCTCGGGATGGGAGACTCGGAACAAGTGTATCTGCTAGTGTCTCCCCCTTGCAGGGCTCAGACTCAGAACGGATATCTGTTACAGTCTCTCTGGATGAAAGACTCAGAAAGGATTGTTTCTGTTACTGCCTTCCCTGTATCAGGCCAGAGACTCAGAACGGAGGTTGATCTGCTATTGTCTCACCCTTGCGGGGCTCAGACTCAGAACGAGTGTAGCTGTTATTGCCTCTTCCCTCACAGGACTCAGACACAGTACGGAGGTTGATCTGCTATTATCTCACCCTTGCGGGGCTCAGACTCAGAACGAGTGTAGCTATTATTGCCTCTTCCCTCACAGGACTCAGACTCAGTACGGAGGTTGATCTGCTATTATCTCACCCTTGCGGGGCTCAGACTCAGAACGAGTGTAGCTGTTATTGCCTCTTCCCTCACGGGACTCAGACTCAGTACGGAGGTTTATCTGCTATTGTCTCACCCTTGCGGGGCTCAGACTCAGAACGAGTGTAGCTGTTAATTCCCTCACGGGACTCAGACTCAGTACGGAGGTTGATCTGCTATTGTCTTACCCTTGCAGGCAGGAGACTCAGAACGGATATCTGTTACAGTCTGTCTGTACGAAAGACTCTTGAAAGAACTTGTTGATCTGTTAGTATCCCTTCCCTTTCAGGACTCAAAGGGAAGGTACCTTTATCTCTTTCCAATGAGGAGGAGATTGCAATTTGGCACTTCTCCATTTCCAGGCTGTGATTGGCTGTTTCCATCAGAGTGGGGGGACATGGTGTGGCCCACCCTTCTTTCCTCCTGGGGAACTTATTTGCATAGTCCAACCACACATTTAGTTTGTGTAAGATGTTGCACTACACATTGCTGTCACTGAGAATACTTATTTCTCTGAATAAGTATAAGATGTGTGTATTGTAGTTTGCATTAAGGTTTGAGAACATAGTTATGAATGGATTTGGATGGAATTCTGTGATCTCTCTTTGTTTCACCCACTGCTGCTGCGTCCAGAGGTACTAAGGAATTTTTATGGCGGTCATAGGCCAAAACTTCAAAAACAGTCTCAAGGTGGGTGAAGGGCAAAAACTGCATTTTGACCAATGAGAATTCCTGTCCTTTCTGGGCTCTGTACCAAAGATGATCTTCTTATCCTCTAAGAGGTGTCTGGCTGTTGTCCTGGCATCGTTATCTGATTAGTCCACCAAGATCTAATCAAAATGTAGCAAACCTTTGTCCACTATTGTGGTCAGAGTGGGGCCCTGGAATGTGCTGTCCACTACAAAAGATCAGGGACAATTTATGTCATGACCTTTTTTAATTGTAAACTTATTTCGCAATATTACTGTTTTTACTGTATTTTTGATCGAATACATGCAGCCTTGAGCATAAGAGAGTAAACTTACTGACACAAAACTTTTAAACAGTAGTGTAATTTTGTGTTGAAACTGGAATTTGGGATATGTACTTGTCCCCTTATTTTATTTTATTTTATTTTTATTTATTTTTTGCTTGATACCTGAAACAGTTACTTTTTTATGTCAAACCAATAAAACCATGATTGATAGTCATTGCAGGTGGCATTAGGCAAAGGGAACATTTTCACTCTAGAGAGCATTTTATTTATGCAGGAATGGTTACCAGTATTTTTGTTCCAACTTTCCTGAAGAGAAAGACAGAATTTTTATTGTGTATTTTAATTGTGCTGAAGGTTACTTTTGGTAACTAGCATAAAGACAGCATATTTGTGCACTAGCACATGCTAACAGACATGAACTAAAAACAAAAAGCTGCAGCTGATTTCATGGGGTCTCCTTGTAATTATTTAATAGGATGGGAGTGTCATGATGCTGGACATAGTGAATCAGAAAGGAAGGAATGTTCCTAAAACACACAAAGTACATTTACATGGTGCTGTTTTCTCATCATTACACAAAGAGGCATGAACAAATATGTCATTTTCAGCACATTATAAAGTGATGTGATACTTTATTGAGGCTTATCTTACATCAGTAATATCATGCCCTTTTACACTGAATACACAAAACTGACAAACTGTGAATGAAAAAGGATAATTGAATAATTGCTCTTGTCATTCTCAAATCAAGGCAGAAATCAAGCTTGCTCTTATCATACTGACATGTTCTGTCCATTACTTTATTTGGCAAGACTTGATCCTATACAGTAAATTCACTGCTTGTGTTTTCCTTGAAGTTTAGCTTTATTTTTAAATACAATGTTTAATTAAACATTACACTATGTTACCCAAATTTGATATGAGTGGCCATGTTTGCATGTGGCTAGCTGGTTTGGGAACATGTCAGATGTAGAGTGATGTCAGCAATGTTCTGCTACAGCATTGATAGAATCACAAAAGATGCCCAACCATTATCTCTACACGGACATCATTGTGCTTCTACTTGCAATGTTGTGACCCCCATTACTGCTGAAGTCTTTATGTGTGTGTGCATCTGCATTGCTGTTTTGTAGTTTTTACAGCGTATTCTTGTAGTTTTATATGATTACTTGTGATAATTGTAGTAAGTGTTGAATGTGGATTGTGTTGAATATAGACAATGCTGAGGATGGCGGTTTGTCAGATTCTGTTTGCAGACACAACTTTAATGAAGATCAAAACACACACACACACACACACACACACACACAAAGTTGCTTATCCAAGTTGCTGTAAAAACCCTTGAAGCTTTTGGGTATTTCTTCCTCTTGCTTTGGTGTTACCAGTCATGATAAATAATGACATTTAGTTCTCCTGGTACATTATGCAGATTTTAAACTAAAGCAATGAAAGACACAATCACTGATCTCCTTTATATCACTTGGATTGCTTTGACTGACCATTAAGTCTGACGTACTTTCACTTCCTCATTAAATTCCAATTTGTGTCATGACTTTTTGTGTCCCACAACCATTGCTCATAGTGGGAGTCAAATCTGTTTACATGTCACGTTGCTTCATCTGAAACTAACTACCCATTGTTCATGCTGCTCTCTCTACCCTCTAATGTCCCCCTGTCTTGGCCTCGTAGTGAGCCTAGTGTATTTAATGATGTAAAGATGTTGTGTGTCCATTTGGGCTCTTTTTTTCTGTTCATCTGACTGGACAAATGTAACATGTTCTACTCACCTCTCTTACTCGTTTTGCAATTCCCCTCTTCTTCTCTTCAGCTACTATTGAGGCTATAGAGGCAGATGAAGGTAAATAGGTCCACAGCTCCTTCCCCTCTTTCTGTTGCATTTGTGCAACAGTTAAAGGGTTCTACAGGGTTCATCCATGTCCATGTAGTTTGTGTAGTGTGTTGAGCGTTTGGCCAGATTACACTGTGCTGTTAGTGTGTTGAGCAGAAGTAAGAAAAGAAAAGATGAATCACACACACACACACACAAACAAACACATAAACTATGATTGTTTTAAAGGGGGATCAAAGAGTTCTGGACAAAATATGTTTACTCGATGGAGCTATGACCAATAAACTCATGGTAACATAATGCAGAGAGAATGCACAATAGTCTAGGGTGACCATACGTGCCATTTTCCCAGGACGCGTCCTGGCCAGGATTTCTATATTGCCTAAAATATCTAGGTTTTGGCTTTGTTTGCGTGTGCAGACCGATCGGTGTATGACATCAAAATACCTCGAGAGCATTTTGAAAGCATAAGGAACCGTCTGTAGGGTATTTTGATGTCATACACCAATCGGTCTGCACACGCAAACAAAGCCAAAACCTAGATATTTTAGGCAATATAGAAATCCTGGCCAGGACGCGTCCTGGGAAAATGGCACGTATGGTCACCCTACAATAGTCATATTTCAAAAATACAATTTAATTGTATTTACAATAAGAATATTTTTTCTGCAAACATAGAGTGCTTATTTGTGGCACAAACACCGAGTCCTATTAATGCAAAATAGTGTTTTCATCATCCTAAAACTGCCTGGACCCCTTTAAAACAATAAGCTGATGTAGTTGTCCTTTGTTCTTGCACACATTTTCCATTTAAATTGCTTAATATTAGCTCTAGACTCAAAACACACACATACATTTGTGGGTCTCCCTTGGTTAAAAAGAATGAAAATTTCAGCAAGAACAATATCAGCTGCTTGCCAAATAGCAGGTTTGTAACTGCTATTTACAGCCTACGTGTTCTGTGGTTGTTCATGAACATTTCTCCTAGAGGAAGAGGTGCCAACTGTGTTGATACTCCAGTCCATTATTTTCTTTCACTTTGTGGTTACTCTGTGACTGTTTCGTGTCCTTGTGTTTCTCTTTGTAACACTTCTAATAACCTGTGTCTGCCCTGTGCTATGCAGCAACACAGATCTTGTTCATTGTGCATACAAGACCCTCTGCTAAATAGCTGGTGAACAAAAAAAAAAGATCTTTGTATTTCCCTGTAGTTTGCTGCATGTTTTTTTACAGGTGTAACATGTGGTTAGCTTAGCACCAAGTTCCTTTTTGGTATTATATTAGTGTATGTTTGCCATCATTCATTTTTGTTTGGCTATTCAGATGATTTCATCCTCTAGCTTCATCCTTGAACTTTTATTTTTGAACGTGGTGCGAAGCTCTGTTCTAGATAGCCAGAGAATGCTCAGGTTTGTGCAGGATATCTTGAAAACATTTTCAGTGAGTGATGCAGGGAACACTACTTCATTCCGAGGCCCTCCAGAACCGAGACCGCCCAGCACTGCCCCAGTAATCCTACAATTGACCTATCGGTAAGCCCCGCCCCCCTTAGTTACTGTTGCTCCCTCAGACAAACAAACGGAGCTGCTCACTCTCTTACAATGACAGCTGTCTAGTGTGAAAACCTTGTCCCATGATGTTGTTGAACAATTTTGGACACAGAAGGGCCACCATTCAAGTGGGAATTAAATATTCCATGGAGGAATATATAAAATATTTGAAAATAAATATGGTGGGTAACTCGAAGCGAGGGTTAACAGATCACAATGCAAGTGAGAGAGGCCTCATGTTACGGTCGTCACGATCGCGAATGACAACATGCAGGATCAACACTGTTCATGTACCCCATAATACGATTAAATTAATGTACATTTAATTAGTTTAATATCGAGAGGCACTAAAATGTACACCTTCGTTTATATGTTTTTGACCTACACTGTAACTTACATGACGTGAGAACAGTCCGCTATTTAGGTTTGTACATTAGCATGGACTCATTAACTTTAACGTTAGCTAGTTTTAGCCAGAGATACCTTGCTGAAACGCAAGATGACATTAGCGTTCTGCTTGAGCAGATGAAAATTGTAACTTAATGAGAGTATGACAACCAGAAAACAAATGTTTTTGTCTTCATTGGGATTGGGGTTGAATGCTTAGGGACATTTTGCTCTGTTTTGTTTGGGTTTAGGAAATGTAATAAAATTAATTATATTGCCTATCATCTCAGGATACCTGGAATCAGTGTTACAAGTACCCCAGACACATTGTTTTTCCATTTTTGTAGCATAAACACCATCAAACCGATGCGAGCTTCAGATCTTCCAATGTTTCTCTATGGCGCTGAAACCTAAAGATATCAGAGTCCGCTCCCCGTGCAACTGATACTCGACTGCCATTGGCTCATCTGCGTTCGAGGGGAGGGGCTTACCGATAGGTCAATTGGTGACCACTGTGGATATTTTGTTTCACCTTATATATGCTTTATAATACCTTGCTTAAAGTACTTTGCAAGAAGTGTTGTCTATGTGACATATATCTTTTGTGTGTTAGTATATATATATATATATATATATATATATATATACTATGATAAACAGGGCTTGACATTAACACCCCCCAACCCAAGTGGATTTCAGCTGTGGTGGGTAACATGGTCACTCCCACTAGTCACTTCAGCGGGCTGAATTTTATATATAGTAACAGAGATCGACATTAATGCTTGTCTAGAACAAGTAGATTTTTTGAAGGGGCAAGTGAAAGAGAATTTTACTTGCCCGACCAGACAACAAACGTGATTAAAACATCTAATTAGGGAATCACCAAAATTTCATGGAGAATGATTCTGATTTTATTACATTTGGTGAAAACAGCAATTTATAGTGGATAATGTACTGACAGTGACAAGGTCATGCAGTTGAGGCTCACGCAGCCTCTGTGTGTGAAAGAATCTACATTTATTCATTTGGCAGACATTTATTCATTTGACAGATGGTTTTATCCAAAGCGACTTAAAATTGAGGAATACAACAAGCGATTTACTGTCAGATGGCAATAAACATGAGAAGTGCCTGTAATACAAGGTTTCAGTCATCGTTCAAAGTAGTAAAAGCTAGGACAGGAAGGGATAAGGATAGTAAGAGAGCAGAAAAAGGAATAGATTTTTTTTTATGAAGAAGCAGTTAGATGCTCACAGAAAAGATGAGTTTTCAGTTGTTTCTTGTAGATTGTGAGGGATTTGGCTGTACGGATGGAGTTAGGTAGGTCATTCCACCAACAGGGTATGGTGAAAGAGAACGTCCTGGAGAGAGATTTTGTGCCTCTCTGCAATGGAACCACGAGCCGCCGCTCGTTTACTGACCACAGGCTTCTGGAGGGGATGTAGACACTTAGAAGAGAGTAGGGATATGCCGGTATCAATTTTTCATGTTGCGATTAATTGCTAATGCTTTTATCACGGTATGCGGTATTATCACGATATTGAAATTTAGTTTTAAAAAAGTGCTGTCATAATACAGTATAACAGGTTTAATAAATTTTTTCTTATAACAAAAATAACTGAACATTTAAATGCAATAAAGCAATACAGAAAAATGTATAAAGTTAAAAGTTTTACACAGATTAAAGTGCAAAAGAACTATAAAGACCAATAGGTATCACTTTACAATAAGACCTCATTAGTTAACCTTAGTTAATGCATTAACATTCACAATGAGCAATAGCTACATTTGCTACAGAAGTTATTAATCTTTGTTTAAAAAATACAAGTCTTAGTTCATGTTAGCTCATTAAATAACACAGTTGCAACTTTCGATTTTAACAACGTGTTATTAAATATTGGAATACCTAAGATTAATGAATGTTCAGAAGAATTTTTCATTGGCAGTTTGTTAACTAATGAATTAACTAATGTTAACTAATGAAGCCCTAATGTAAAGTGTGACCGAACAATAAAGAATCAAAACACTTTCAAACAATATCTAGGGCATGTTGTAGTCCAGATTAAAATGTAAAAAAAAGTTTGAAAATAAATAGCCTATTAAGTCTAAATATTTAAGTATTTGGTGCTGTGATGAACATCATAGCAAATACACAAATCTGAATGGCTGTTTAAATCATTTAAACATGATTCAGAAACAGGAAGTAGTGCAGCTGCTTTGTTTACAGGGTTTCCGGGGTAACGGCTGCATTTAAATGAATTATTGTTATTATTATTATTATTTCTGCAGTTTAGCGCCATCTGCTGTCAGAGTGTGAAAGTGCGCTTTCATCCAGAGCGTCTCTCACGTGTTCCGCCATGTGCTTCTCGTCCGCGCTTGTTTACATCTGAGCACACGTGCGTCTTTCACGCAGCATACAGCGGTGTTGTGCATTTTGACCAGTTGATGGGAAAAGTATTCTTAAAATGCATTCAAAATTCTGAATAATTTGTAATATATAATTATTCACGGTATTTAGAAGTGCCCACTATAACAATATCGTGCATATTCATTACCGTGATATATCGCATTACCGAATACCAGCACAAGTCTAGAAGAGAGTGGAGGTAGGACGGTGCAGAGCCTGTGACTGTTCTGTAGGCAAGCACCAATGACTTGAACTTGATGCGAGCTGCGACTGGTAGACAGTGCAGAGAGATGAGAAGCGGTGTGACATGGGCCCTCTTGGGCTCATTGAAAACAAGATGTGCTGCTGCATTTTGAATCATTTGCAGAGGTCTGATTGTGCATGTTGGGAGTCCAGCCAGAAGAGCATTGCAATAGTCCAGCCTAGAAATGACAAGGGCCTGGACGAGAAGCTGTGTTGCATGTTTGGACAGGAAGGGTCTGATCTTCCTGATGTTGTGTAGTGCAAACCTGCATGATCGTGCTATTTTTGCAATATGATCTTTAAAGGTCAGCTGATCATCAAGGATCACCCCAAGATTCCTGGCTGAACCCAATGGGATTATTATTGTTGATGAGCCCAGTTGGATGGTAAACTGGTGCTGTACTGATGGAATGGATGGGAAGATGAGAAGCTCTGTCTTTGCCAGGTTGAGTTGCAGGTGATGTTCTTTCATCCATGCTGAGATGTCCGCCAGGCAGTCTGAGATATGAGCAGGTACCGTTGGATCATCTGGTTGAAATAAAATGTAGAGCTGCGTGTCATTAGCATAGCAATGGTAGGAAAAAAATGATGGGTCCCAGTGATGTAGTGTATATAGCGAAGAGGAGGGGTCCAAGAACGGATCCCTGAGGAACGCCAGTGACCAGTTGATGTGATTTGGATACCTCTCCTCCCCAAGACACCCTGGAAGACCTACCTTGAGGTAAGACTCAAACCAGTGGAGTGCAGTTCTGGTGATGCTCAGCGATGAGAGGATGGACAGAAGGATTTGATGATTAACAGTGTTGAATGCAGCAGATAGATCTAGCAGAATGAGAACTGAAGATTTGGACTCAGCTCTTGCACTCCGTAGCGCTTCAGTGACTAAAAGCAAGGCAGTTTCAGTTAAATGTCCACTTTTGAATCTGGATTGGTTATTGTCCAGCAGGTTGTTCTGTGAGAGGAAGGAAGACACTTGGTTGAACACAACGCATTCAAGTGATTTTGCTATGAACGGGAGGAGAGAGGCGGGTCTGTAGCTCTCAACAAGTGAAGCGTCTAGTGTCGGCTTTTTAAGCAGTGGGGTTACCCAAGCCTGCTTGAATGCAGTGGGGAAAGCAACATGTTAAGCAACATGATATGACCAAAAGCCTAGTTAAGCAACATGATATGACAAAAAGAGTGCAGTTTATCCTGAAAACCAGTATGACTGCAAATTTGACATTGATTTTATGCTAGAGTTACATTTACATTGTCATTTAGCAGACGCTTTTATCCAAAGCGACTTACAAATGAGGACAATGGAAACAATCAAAATCAACAAAAGAGCAATATGCAAGTGCTATGACAAGTCTCAGTTTGTGCTCGATTTAACGAAAATAGTTTCAAACAAAGATCACAGCATTAGTCGCACATGTCTGAGCAACACACATGGTGTTTCGTTACCAAATGATTCAGTGTATAGAACGAATCATTGATTCAATAACACATTCATAAAGACAGGTTGGTTCATTCTTGAATGAATCAGCTGTCTGATCGAATTGTTTGAATGAATGACTCAATAAGACTTGCTGCCACCTGCTGGAGGTTTACTTTCATATTTAAAAGTATTTCATATTTGTATTAGAAGTAAAAAAAACTTTTAATTTAAAATTGTAATTTAAAACATAACATTACTTATGCAGTTGTAATTTTGCAGTGTAAATGCATTCATGGCATTCATGGCATGCTACATTTGAGCTTCATTACATTTATCTGTGTAAAAATGCATCTAAATGCCACTTCATCTGCTTCACTTTATTCTGTTTTGTTGATTCTGATTTCATTTGTTTGGTAACAGTCCTATAGTGTCTAATTATATTAACTGTAATTATTAGTAAAATGTAACTATTTGATATGAAAAATTATGCATACATTTAATAAGGTTAATAAAAAGACTGCCTTTTATATAGGTAAATATGACCTGGAGATCAGTTTAAGTAAATTTTAGTATGCAGTCGTGAACTTATCATATAATCATATGAAATGTAATTTCCCAGCAACAATATTATGACCGGTGAAAATGCTGAGTGGCTAGTAATTTTGAAAAACCACTAGCCACTGTAGCTGGTGAGCAAAAAAGTTAATGTCAAGCCCTGATGATAAATATCATACTACTAGTTCTCTGTTACTTCAAGCAGTTAAATTCCAAAATAAACTAGGCTGTGTGTACTTGTTATACCATCTTTCTTTCTTTCTACCACAGCAATTAAAGGCTTCTCACCTCAGCACAAGATCAGCAGCTTTGAGGAGGCTAAAGGGCTGGACCGCATCAATGAGCGAATGCCACCCCGCCGTGACGCCAGCCTCAACTCCCTTAATAAGGCTCTGTCATCAGAGACCAATGGCACAGAGGGCAAGGCCTGCAGCGGCAGCGGTAATATCCAGTGATCCCACACCGTTCCTGCACGGTCGCCGCAACAATTAAGCCCCTCCCTATCTTTTTTCATGCCATAGTTGATGGGGGGAAAGGAAAGATTTTGAGTGTAGATTTTGAGAAAAGGAGAAAGAGAAGAAGGACAGGAGAAATAAAGGAGAGAAGAGCTGAGAGGGAGAGCAGCATTTCAAACATAATTCAGAGTGATACTCACTAGTCTTTGAATATGCCTTTTTTTTTCTTTTTTTGGCTTAAAAACATGAATATTTGTCATCTGTTCACTCTTTTCTGATTGATTTGGGAGGGGGGATGATCTTGATTTCGACACAGGGAATTACAGCAGGCAAGAGATCTTATGTGAAAACACCTTTACTTATTGGATATAGGATTTTTTTTCTCTTTTTGTGTGTAACTTCTTGCAAACTATTGTACGTTTACAAAAATACAGCACTAAAAATGGACAGAACGTAAAAAAAAAAGTTTTTAACAAAAAGGGTGTACAAACTAAGGACTATTTATTAATACCTTTTTGCTACTCTTATAAACTAGCTCTAGAGTAAATTAGGCAGTCTTAAAAGAATATTGCAACATTGTTATAATGCCAAAAATGGAATGTTTTATGGTTTTGTACAGATTATGCTTACCTCAGGTTTCTTTGGTGTGTGCTTGGATCCTACTTTCTGTATTATTACAAGCTAGCTTGATGAATATGAATTTTCTTGGAGTTTAAAAACTGGAATTTATTTTTATTTATTTTTTTGCATACTGTACGTATGTCTTTGTTTTATTTGGGTGGCCTGGGGGTGCATTTATTGTGGCTTGCTGTAAGTTCTGTGATTTTCCTCCCCCTTTTTCAAATATTGAGAATAAACCATATATGCTATACATATATATATTAAAAAAGAAGAAAAGAAAGAAAAAAGAATAAGGAAAGTGAGAAAGAAAAATTGATTAATGGAAAATATCTGCCTATGCATGTTTTGTAATACTTGATTAAGAATATTGAATTACCTTAGCTGCCAAAGCCTGTTTTTACCTGTAGTGTGCTTAGTGGACAAATCCTGAAAATGTACCACCATTCTTAGTTATAACACTTGGAAAAGCTTTAGGCTTGTTTTGTAATCAAAGCATCTACTAATAATATGGATGAGGAGTCATGATTTTAAACAAATGCTTGTATGTGCACCAGTAGTCCGAATTAGCATGTTTAGGTGTTAACTTGAAATAAGCTTGTGGTTCTCTGATGTCAAACTCAAAATGCATGATGCTGTTAGTGTCATACAAGGTTGCCACAGACAAAAGTGTAATTTCCATATTATTATTATTATTAATTCTGCTTTGTATATCAGTTTATTATTGCTAAATACTTTACAAAACACAAACTCCATCAATTTTTTTTATTAACAAATGCTTAAGTGCCCAAGTAATTCACTACACAAAACCAAGCCTTGCTTTTATAATTTTACTTCTGAACTGTTGGCAGATGACGCATGCACTCGCAGCTATGAAAAGGTATTTTATATTACTGTTAAATAAAATGTGCATGAAATTCAGTTTCTCAACTTTTTTTTCTCTCAAGCAAGGGCTTGTGTGAGTATACTTGGAATGAAACGCTTATGATTGAGAACTTTTGCAATGAAAGCATTTATGTGATTTGCAAAAACCTAACCTTTCTCTGGAGAATAAGAATTTAAAATGGGGGGGAAATCGTATTATGAAATAAATGTTTTTCTCTAATACACATTGGCCACAATTAATCATACCCTTTATTCAATACTTTTTGCAAACTCCTTTTGCAGCTCTGAGTCTTCTTCACCTATAATGCCTGAAGAGTTTGGAAAAATATCTGACAAGAGATCAGAGAGCATTCCTTCATCCAGAATCATTCCAGACCCTTCCGATTTCCAGGTCCATGTTAGTGCTTCTCCTTCGTTTCACCCCACTCATTTTTTACAGGGTTCAGGTTGGGCTGGGAGATATGGTAAAAATAAATAAATTAATTAATTAAATAATTTTTCAGAACGACTGACTGATTTTTAAATTCTCGATTTGTACGATTTTTAACAAGTCAACTTGAAAATGTAACTACAACATGATTCAAGTAATTTTTTAGAAATTTCTATTCCAAGTGCACTACATATAAAGTTGTCAACAGGCAGGGGGGCACCCAATCAGATGCTTGGCCCACCCTGGCCCCACACTACATACAACACAAAATTGGTGCAATATTCAAATTGAGCTCCATATATTTTTCTTTTTTTGTTTTCTTTCGTCGCTAGAGGGCGCATATTCAAAACAAACAAGAAACAAAGGCGTAGTTTGATGACGCCGTGACTGTGTCAGACTATGTTTCTGTCTTGTGTGTGTTTTGCTCCCCATGTGCCTTCCTTGCCCTAGTTTCTCCATGCCCATATTTGGTTAGTTTCCTCTTCCTGTCCTGAGTATGTTGATTTAGTTCTATATGCCTCAGCTGTGTGTAATTAATTATCTCGTTTGCCTCCCGATTACTTAAGCCCTGTGTCTCCCTGTTTCTAACGTCCGCTGTCTAACGTCATTCCATGTTCCAGTCTGTATCCCCCATTGGTTTATTTATTAAAGTCTGTTTTCTTGAAGTTTACTCCTCGCTCCATGTTCCAGTGTATCGTGACAGAACAGCGGACCGTGACAGTAAGCAGCGATCCTTCTACCCGTGTTTGTTTTTCGTTTTTTGAAAAGTGTTTTGGTTTTTTTCCGTTCGTTTCTCCCCGCCCAAATGGAGTAATGGGCGATGTTCATTCGCCGTTGCTCAGGCAAGCCACGACCCTATCGTCTACGCGAGGGCGTTCGTGCCGCTCGCCCTCGCCAGCTTCCTCGATGGGGAAACCCTCTTGACTCTGTTCCGGCTCGGGATAACATACCATCTGTCCATGGAGCTCCCGGTGTTCCGGTGAATTCAGTTTCCGTTTCCCCCTCACAGCGCCTGCGCAACTTCACAGTGTTGCCAAGTCTGCGGCTTTCCCGCGGTAGTTTTTAGTAGAGCAATTGGGCGGG
>NW_015633205.1:795593-803664 GCF_001515625.1 Sinocyclocheilus rhinocerous
ATAGAGTCAGATTTCCCTGCTAATTCTAACCTTTGCCTGTTTTATGAAGTGTAACGCCATACATTACCATTAGACATTTAAATTCCTTCGTTAGGGGCATTCTTTTGTTCAAACGCCCATTTCCATTTTATTTTTATTGTTGTTGTTAGTATGTGTGTGTTTCTGTTAAACAACTTAAGCCTTGTCGAAATAATAACAAATAAACTATATGCGCATGCGCTGTGAGGGGGAAACAGGGAAACTGAATTCACCGGAACAGCGGAACCCCTCCGCCGGCCGTTCCACAGTCAAGCCTGCCGGCCGCGGCTCACACAAGCCCGCCGGCCATTCAACAGTCAAGCCTGCTGGCCGCTCTGATGTCAAGCCCGCCGGCTGCGTCTCCCACAAGCCCACCGGCCGTTCAGCACTCAAGCCTGCCGGCCGCTCCGACGTCAAGCCCGCCGGCCGCCCAATTCACCCGTAACCAAGGGAGGAGGATGAGGAGGAAAAGACAGTTCACAGCCTTCATCCCAGCCCCAGAGCTCGCTCCAGTGTGGGCTCCAGTTCCCGAGTTTAGCCCACGAAGGGCTCCTGTTCCCAAGTATAACCCAGGGAGGGCTCCTGTTCCCGAGTATAGCCCACGGAGGGCTCCATTCCCCGAGTTTAGCCCAAGGAGGGCTCCTATTCCCGAGTTTAGCCCAAATATTGCTTATTTCTCTGAATTTAAACATTCTTCAAAACATTTGGGATAATGTAAGTACACAAGTCAGCAAAATATATAACACTGTTCTAGTGGTTTTGGGATATTTTAATCAAAAAATCTTGTGCCTTTAAAGGGGTCATGACATGGATTTTTTTTTTATATGTTCCTTGAGGTTTATTTCATGATACAAACATGAAATATCAGATATAATATACAGTAGTAGTTCTTTACAGGTTTTTATTCGATTGCATTGCTTTTCCATTGTGTTTTCTATGTAAACATGGACGCGTTTGACTGTTGCACTCGTGTCGCATTGCAGAATCTCTTGCATGAATTGGCATTCTAAAAACGCAGCGTTCAAAGTTCAACTGCCATCTTCTTAAATTTTTTTTTTTTTTTTTCCTATTCCACTGCCCACGTCGCATCTTTGTCAACACAAAAGTGCATTCTGTGTGAATGGCACCTGGCGATATATTCTACTTATGGTCCTTCACAGAGTAGCTACGTCACACGTGAGCGGTTAATTACCTGCGCCGACATGCGGTTGGATCATTCTTTTCTCTTTACTGTTATCATTGGCATATTGTCAAAGTGTCTAATTCTAATGTTTGGTAATATTTCTATTCAAAATCTTGATTCCTCGATTTATAAAAAAAAACTTTAAATTCGAATTAATCGATAAAATCTGAAAAATCGCCCAGCTAGTTCAGGGAACTGAGACAGCCATGGCAGAAGCTTGGTTTTGTTCTCAGTGACCCATTTTTGTTTTGATTTTGATGTTTGTTTGTGGATCATTGTCCTGTTGGAAGATCCAACCTTGGCCCATTATAAAATTTCTAGCATGGACAGTCAGTTTTTAATGTTTTATCTGTTGGTATTTTATAGAATCTATGATGCCATGTATCTGAATAAGATATCCAGGATCTCTGGCAGAAAAATAGGCCCACAACTTTTAAGATACAGCAGTATAGCTTATTTCATTGTACACATTTGGTACTTGGGGTGCACCAAACCCATCTTGAGTGTTTGCTGTTAAAAAGCCCTTTTTTTTTTTTTTTTTTTGCTTCATCTGACCATAGTCCCGTTTGAAGTTCTAGTAGTGTCTAGCAAATGAATATGCTGTAGTTTGGTTTTGGATGAGACTTTTCTTCATTTTTTCTCAAACCCCTCCAAAACAACATGTGGTTGATGTAGGTGCTGTGCTGTTTGACCTTTTTTTATTAATGTGGGGCAGGTTTACTAAATTAAGTGCATTTTGCTTAAAACAAGTAAAATTATCTTGTTTTAAGAATATTTTACTTATCCCACTGGCAGATAATTTTACTTGGTTTAAGCAAAATGCAGCTAATTTAGTTTTTTCCCCTGGAAACAAGACTAAATATCTTATGTCATTTTGTTTATCTAGTAAAAGTATCTTGATTTAAGAATTTTTAGATATTTTGACTAGAAACGATACAAAAATACTAAGTAAAATAAGCCAATTTTGCAGTGCACAACCTCTTCCAGGCAGATTTGTAACAATTTTCTGTTGATTAGAAATTCTTAATTATTGCCCTGATGGTGGAAAATGGAAATTTGCTTTAGTAATGCTTTAGCTCTTCTCTTACAGCCACTTTCTAATTTGTGAATTTCAACAATCTTTTGCTGCACATCATAAATATATTCTTTGATTTTACTCATTGTGATCACTGATTAAGGGAATTTGGCCTTTTTGTTCCCTCATATTTATATTCCTGTGAAACAGGAAGCAAAGGTTGGATAATTCCATGTTCCTAGTCACCCTGGTGTGATACAAAATGGGAAAATTTTTAGAGAACAAATATGTATTTCATAATGTGATTTTCCCCCAATTTCTTTTTTTTTTTTTACTTCAATTAAAGGTTACATTTTTTTAATATTTTTGAATGAAAGATCAAATGGATAAACAATGCACTTACTTTCACTGCCATCTTTGATTATGAATAATCATGCAGTCCCTACATGCTGTCCTCTGACGGAATGCCACTGCAGCTGCTGTATGGTGAGCTCCTGCAAGGGCAGCGTACTGTGGGCCGCCACAAAAAACGTTATGTAGAACACCTGAAATTTATACTGAAGGCTTGTATGCCACAGCAACTTCCCTCGAAGATCACGTGGCTGACAGAGTCACCTGGAAGTCCACCTGTAAGTCTACCTGTAAGACCGGTCTTGATGCCTGGGAAGTGGCCATGACCCAGGCGGCAGAGGAACACCACCACTGCAGGCATACTGCTGTACTTGTCATCCCAAAGGGTCCGACGTGTCAACACTGTGGGGGCATCTGCACCTCAGAGTTCAGTCTCCACAGTCATTTACACGTCAACTTTAAGACTGATCAATAGCAGTGCATCATCCTCATTGTAATCAACGGAACTCCAAGAGAGACATGTATGGCAGCCATTCTATTTCAGTAGCTATGTTTCCATCCAAAGATTTGAATTTAACTTGTGCAAAACTGGAATATCGCATAAAACATTTGCGAATAAAGCACTGTTTCTTTCCAACGAGTCAAAGAAAACCAAATTGTCACTTCCCGATAAACTGGCACTAAAGAAAAAGTAGGAGTAGCCACTTAAATAAATAAATATATATCTGAGGGTGCAAAAAAAAAAAAAATCTAAATATTGAGAAAATCGCCTTTAAAGTTGTCCAAATGAAGTCCTTAGCAATGCATATTACTAATCAAAAATTAATTTTTAATATATTTACGGTAGGAAATTATCTTCAAGGATCTTCATGATTTTTGGTAAAAACGAAAAATTTATAATTTTGACCCATACAATGTATTGTTGGCTATTGCTACAAATATACCCGTACTACTTAAGACTGGTTTTGTGGTCCAGGGTCACATATGTGAACAGTAAAGTCTCTGTATTGAAGCTAGCGAAAACCAGATTGAATAGCACCGACCATGTAAACTAAAGTGTCGAGGTCAGCTGGAATTTATTATAGGCTACTTATAGCCTATTAAATATTTGGGTAAAATAAAGGCAATAAGTCACTTTTTAAAAGGTTTACTAATACATTAACTCAAGAATTAGCTTTTCATTAGGGCAACTACAAAGGAGAATTTAATCATTCTAAATAAACTTTAATTGCAGAAAAATATGAATTCAATAATTAAGAGCCTGCAATATAATGGAATATTAATATTGTTAAATGCATTTTAAGTATTCAAAAAAATCTAGTTTTCATCCGTTATTTATTAATAAATTATTTATTTATTTCAATTGCCCTAACCCAAAACATTTATGGGGGACTGTATGGGCCAGATGGGCTGAATTTTAGCACCAGTCCAGCCCTGATGATTGTCTTCTTCTAGGGCCAGAAAGAAGACCTTCTAATAATAAAACTATTTAAAGTAAACTCCTTAAGGGAGCTATGCTCAAAAGTTGTTTTTGCTTCTGGAAACCTATTTGCTTTGACTTCATATATTTGGTGTTAATGTATTTATTCTTTTAATGTGTTGTAACCTGGAATATTTAGTGTGTATACTCATTGTATCTCTGTGTGTTGGAGATTTGATTAAAAAAAATAATTATTCCTGTTAGAAAACGCTGTGGCACCAAGATAGGCTACAATGAAGGGGGGCCCTTGGGTTTGCTATAGCCCCAGGGCCCTATGTGTTCTTAATCCGGGCCTGGATATATATACAGGTCCGGTGGGCCGGTCTGTTTTTTTTTGGCTGCTAAGGCCAGTGTGTTGTCATGCCACTGGGTTGAATATATACTGTCCCTAGGCTGCCTGCACTCACAGCAGCCCCACTCTTTTTATTTATTATTTTCTCGCAGCCCATATTATTATTTTCGCCAGACCAATAAATTCTCAATTGATAATTAATCATTATTTTTGCGCAAATCATTGTTATTTGTGAACGTAGGTGTTTGAGGAAGGCTTTAAGACCAAGCTGAATCCTCTGCCGGCTGTTCCCGCTTCACAGCGAGGCAATTCCCTTCACCGTCTATAGGCCTACATTATGGTACAGTACAAATATTTGGATTGAAAAATAACACGCTGAAAGAGTCGATCGAAGTCTGCCGCCGTTTTCATATGAAATGTAAAGGGGACTGATCACGAATTCGTGTACAGTTTATGGAGCTAATCGCAAAATTTTAGGGGGCTATAGCCCCCCTAAAAATGGCCTAGCGACGCCCATTATTTAAGTGCAGATAGCGATATTTACACTGTTAAAATAGCAGGATTTTCTGCTATGTATACCACTCACCACCGTCTTGTCGGGGGTAGAGAAGTTTCCAGATATTCACACAGCTGAAAATATAGCCCTCGTAAAAAAAATTATATGGAGTGGGAAATCAAGGCAAAGGTCACATGCCTGGTCACAGATGATGCAGCAAATATGATTGCTTGTGCAAAGATTCTACAAATGAGGCACACAATCTGCATTGCACATGCACTTAATTTAATGGTTAAAAAATCGTTCGACCAAGTTTCTGCCCTCTGTGATAGAGTCTATGAGTGTAATGACCATGGCAACCTTGCTGGACCCAAGGTTTAAAACCTTTGGGTTCCTCAATCAAAATAAAATGACTGAAGCTGTTAGAAGGCTAAAAGGGGAATGTGCCACCATCATCAGAATCCAAGAACAAACCCCATCAACGTCAAGCATTGATTCAACAGAAACATCATCTCAACAGTCAACAGGCTGCAACTACTTCAAGTATATATTTTTTATTTTGGAAAAAAAAAACTTTTGTGAATATTTCATGACATAAATATTAGTGTGATGCATTCACATTTTGCAGTCATATTTACATTTTTTTCCTTCAAATTATTTAGGTGGAAACCTGTGGCACCTGCTAGATAGTGCTGTGGACCAGAGTAAAAAAACCTGTAATGCCACAGCTGATGCAGTAATAGAGGTTGACGATACCTAAAGGAAACTAACATACCAAGAACCCATTAGCCGCTTGAATACTGGAAAGAACAAAAACATGTGTTTCCCCATATATATCTGATGGCACTCCAGTTTTTGTGTACACCAGCCTCCTCTGTACCCTGTGAGACAGTGTTCTCAAAGGCAGGGGAAGTATTGTGCAAGAGGAGAAATAGGCTCTGCCCTAACAGTGTCAACAATGTTTTATTTCTCAATAAAAGCCAGTAAAATAGCCCTTTTTTGTGCCCACATTCTTCTTCGTGCAGTTACACAAGCACATTTAATAACCACATAATCCATGAATTCTTTGAAGTTACATTTATAGTCCCCTATACCAGATGAAGAAATAATACAGACAATGTTATTACTATACAGATAGTTTTATGTCATTGTAACGTAGTTTGTAGTCACGGGAAGAAGGAGGCGGGAACCGGCGAACATTAAAGATTTTAATAATAAAATAACCAAACACAAAATAGCGCGACAGCCCCTCGCGGACGACTGTCGCGCACAAACAAAACCAAAACACAAAATAAACTCCAGGCCTGGTCCTCTCTCGTCTTTCACTGTCGTCCCTCCTCCTTTTTATCCTTCCGGAGCTCCTCCGTGAGACTCGAGACCAGTGAGTGGCGCAGGTGTCGCGCATTAGCAATTACTCCACCGGCCTTGCTCCGTTCCCACGGCTTTCGGCCCCGCCCCTCTCGTCACAGTCATATACATTACTTTTAGTTATAATTCAACAATTTCTCACTTACTGTGGGCACCCACAACACACTTAAACAGTATTTTATTGTAATACATTGACTAATATTGACTTATATTACCATGAATTGCCACATTATGGTACATAAAAAATATTATCAGCGTATGATTTTTATTTGTGCACTACAGAGTAAAATTACATCAATGAGGTGGATGTTTCATCCAGTGAAGCTTCATCCCAGATACGGCTGTTGTACATTTTATGATCCACTAGATGGCACTGTAATCGATAATCCCGACTTCAAATCTTTTCTCGATCCAATTAGAAGAAAGCCTCATAGATTCACGAGGCTTCGTTTCGCCATCCCTAATGTCTAGCGATGTGTGTTTATGTTGAAATATAATGACACGCGATAGAAGATTTTAAAAGACAGACCGTTTTTAGTATATTTATCGAGTTGGCTCGTGAGATTTATGTTTCACGCTTCAGAAATGTGACGTTTTTTCCGGTAAGGGAGCATAGTGAGAGCCGATGCTCCCTAGTTTTTGCAGTGCATTGTGGGATTTTTCAGGGAGCGAACGTTCCAGTGCACTGGAAGGATTTCACGATTAAGACAGCCCTTAAAATGGCCGACTCCCTGATCAGTGCTCTGACTACTGAACAAGGGAGCTGATTGAAACGCACCCAAGTGTGGAATGTTGGACACTTCATGCACTCAACTGTCGCAGCTTTAATAGAGTGGGGGAACTATGACCTCACTTTGTAGGCGGATCGGCTGTTAGCATCGCACTGGTTCCCTCAACAAAAAGAGAATGGGAATGTGTCGTCACAGCGGCAATGCATTCTGGGAATTTAGGTCCCGGGAGCTACAGCGGAGACTGGATAATAGTGAATGTAGACGTTTGATATTATTTAATGTTTATATTATTTTACTTAAGATCGCCTTGGAGTGGTTAAGGCTCACTTTACATCATTTGCCATAGCCTTTTGCACGGCCGGTGTGAAAAACGTGCTTTTTTCAGCGTTAGAAAGCTGAAAAAGCAGAGGTAATTCCTGCAGACATTGATAAGGGCTATGCCATAGCCCTTATCAATGTCTGCATTAAATACCTCTGCTTTTGATTAACACTATGTTGATACAGTAAGCGTTAATCATTCCAACGCGATCTTAAGTTGAATCATATAAACATAAAATAATATAAAATGTCTAGCTTACTTTCACTACGGAACTCGGATAAAAGTTAAACTGAAACTCGGTATGGTAAACAACTCAAATAAGATGTGTCTGATTGATTGATTGATCTCTGTAGATACAGTGGTTTGCATTAAACATAAGCCCTCACACCACAAATAAAAGAAAATCATATATGGAAACGTTATCTTGCGGCAGCTTGTTGATACCCAGCCACTTGTTTGCACGCATTAAGTTTCATTCATTCGATCGCTTGCATCATTGTTCGGCATCTCTAATAGTAAGAATCTTCAGCTTGGTTCATTTAATATTAATACTATTAATATTTTTTGAAAACCATCTAACATACTCTTAGAATAAAACGGACTAATATATTTAAAAAAAATCGCTCTGTGGTTTGTCTGAGAGGCTGCAAATATTCATTATTCAGTCTCCTTCACTAACGTTACAGTAGTACTGGTTTAGGCTAACTGCTAAAACACTTTGGTTAGAGTAGCAAAACCATGGCTATTTTTTAAAGGGGAGAATACATAGCTAGATCTCAAACAGTGGATCATTTATCATTGTTATATATCGTCATATT
>NW_015633205.1:804987-805926 GCF_001515625.1 Sinocyclocheilus rhinocerous
TCATATGCTTTCTAACAGCTTCATGTGGCCGCAAACATTTCATTTTAACGTGGCTTTAAGCACTATGCATCGTTAAAGTTTCACTTTCACCGCAACTAAGCCGGTAAATGTGGGGTTTACATGGAATAATCATATGAGTTTACCTTATGGTACGAACCCAGAGTCTCTGCATCAGCGGGAAAGCGATAAAACGAGCAAATTCCATCCGAAGACTTGTTGCATTAAGGGGCAAAACAAAAAAACTGGGAAAATATTAATCGGTTATTCTACAATTAATTGTATTACAAATTATACTACGACTGGAAAATACTGTAAATTGATAAACTGTTCGGCATGATGACGTTATAGGTCTCCGACAGCACCTGTAGTCCCATTTAGCAACTTGTTAGCAACCATCTTTTTTAAGAAACGTAACAGTATTAAAAAAAATCACGAGTGGGGTGTAACTGGTGTGTTTTATGTCGTAGAATAAAACGTGAAAGTATCTTGAGCTTGTGTGAACCACGGACCTTATTTTGCAGATTTAACCAAAATCCCATTCAAAAAACCCATTGACTCTGGGACGATGGAACCGGAAGTGCTAAAATGCTAACTTGCTTCCGGGTTTTTGCCTACAAACTGACATCATAGTTCCACCACTCTATTACATAGCGAAGGGGGAGGGGCTATCAGACTCCGATTATGAATGACAGAATAACCTTATATAATTCATACTCTGCATGGTTGAGTACATGGTGCATAGTGCGTCATTTGGGACGCAGCTCTAGATTTAAAAGGGGGTGCATAACAGTACATCTGACGAATATTTCAAAACAAGTTTAGTTAAGGTAATAACTACTTATTTAAGGGCTTTAACACCCTTAAATAAGTAGTTATTACCTTAACTAAATAACTTGTTTCGAAATATTCGCAATGATATTACGCAGCGCCTGAAAATAG
>NW_015633205.1:806430-806881 GCF_001515625.1 Sinocyclocheilus rhinocerous
TGAAAACGGTAAAACTCAACTGTTTAACTCTAGGGGAGTTGGAAAATGAGCCTATATTCAAAAATAGTGGAGTGTTCCTTTAAATGTTACCATGCATCTCATATATGCGTGTGTACTAGAAGCTTCAATACCAAGGTAAACTCCTTGTCAATAAAGCTCTCTTCTCTTTAAAAAAAAATTTAAAAAAAACCTGGAGTAGTTTCCTCTCTAATCATTTTTAAACATTTGCATTTCTCTACACCTGTCTGAATAGTTGAAATACACCAAAAGGAACTTTAACACTTTCAGTTTACTATTTTTTAATACAATGACCAAGACCTTTATATTTACTGGCAATTTCAGCTTTATTAGAATAAAATCCTGAAACTCCACAAATTCAAAAGCCAAATGGCACATTGCAAATTAAAAAGGGTAAACAAGACTAGCCAAAACATTATAAAAGGGGGGGGGG
>NW_015633205.1:807035-808809 GCF_001515625.1 Sinocyclocheilus rhinocerous
GTAGGCAGTAGTACAAATTACAATTTTTTCCACCTAGATGTGAAAATACTAAATATTACATTGTTATATATATAAAATCTGCAGTACATATATACATACAAGGAATAAATACTTGAAAAATATTTGATATTTTTTTAACAGATAAACAAGGGGAAAAAAACAGTGCAACGCGTAACGTAGCCAATATATGCTGAGTTTCAGTTCATTTTTGACACGCCAATTTGTTCACAGGAAACTCAAATGGCAGAAAGCGACATCCTATTTGTTTTCTTTATTATACAAAAGCACAATGTTTTGTTTTCATTGTAAGTGTACACAAATAAAAGACTTTTAGTGATGCATTATTAATAAGACAATAAATGAGTGTTTTAAGTTGATTCTACTGGTATAACAGTTGAAGTGATCGCACCGGCGCACACACACTAAACATAGTTCCAGCATTGCTAACTTGACAGCACAGTTGGTACTTTATCAAAATAAAATACCGTGAACCAAACATCAGCACGCCCACCTCTGTGTCACTGTTGGAACGCGACTGAAGTACAAAGCCTAAAATTTACATAAATAGTTTAGCATTCAGATACAACGCAAATATGGAAATATTATGGAATATTTGGATTTGTGCCGAATGGGAGAGGTAGGATACACGAGCACAAAGCTCCATTTCGCGAACAGTGTGCAAGCCTTTAAAGTATACTCCTTTGTCACATGGTCACTGTCTAGTGGGCTTTATTTTCAAGTGCGCAACACATGGCATTCGCTGTTCTTCTGCTAGCGGTTATCAAACAGCACTGCATTACTGCGGGCGCCCCCTTCTGGATTGAGGGTGAATTGCCTGTATTCGTTGTAAGGCCTCATGCACCGAACGGAGATGTCCATAACCGTGACAGTTCGATATGAATACATGTATCGTTACACCCCTATTATTTTTATTTATACAGTGCACAGCATAAATGAGTACACCCCCTCTGATTAAATATAAAAGATGTATTTTCTTAATGATCACTAATATAATTCATAGAAAGATGGCAAAATTGAAATGTATTAAACATCTGTCTAGTGGGCTTTATTTTCAAGTGCGCAACACATGGCATTCGCTGTTCTTCTGCTAGCGGTTATCAAACAGCACTGCATTACTGCGGGCGCCCCCTTCTGGATTGAGGGTGAATTGCCTGTATTCGTTGTAAGGCCTCATGCACCGAACGGAGATGTCCATAACCGTGACAGTTCGATATGAATACATGTATCGTTACACCCCTATTATTTTTATTTATACAGTGCACAGCATAAATGAGTACACCCCCTCTGATTAAATATAAAAGATGTATTTTCTTAATGATCACTAATATAATTCATAGCAAGATGGCAAAATTAAAATGTATTAAACATTCTTAATAAAAACTGAGAAATACATGCCATTAATATCTGTAAAATAAGAAACTTAGCCAATTTTTGTTTAAATGAAGGATTGCAGAATTGAGTACAACCTAGATTTAATTCAACCAAGTGTAATATTCTAGAACTTAATATGTCCTCCATAACTCTTAAGTACACTGCTCTGACACTTCTTGGCACTGAGTGTACAAGATGTGTCACTTCTTGGCACTGAGTGTACACATTTTCACATCTGTGCTGTTTAACTCCTGGAGGACGACCTCCTTAAATGCCCTGGTCTTTAATGGGGAGTGTTGCTCAGCTCATCTCTACAGAATCCTCCACAGCTGCTCAAGAGTGTTAAGATTGAGTGAAATACATGTCCACTGAAGGATTTTCA
>NW_015633205.1:808996-811582 GCF_001515625.1 Sinocyclocheilus rhinocerous
TAAATATAAAAGATGTATTTTCTTAATGATCACTAATATAATTCATAGCAAGATGGCAAAATTAAAATGTATTAAACATTCTTAATAAAAACTGAGAAATACATGCCATTAATATCTGTAAAATAATAAACTCAAGAATTGAGCACAACCTAGATTTAATTCAACCAAGTGTAATGTTCTAGAACTTAATATGTCCTCCATAACTCCTAAGTACACTGCTCTGACACTTCTTGACCCTTTAAATGCCCTGGTCTTTAATGGGGAGTGTTGCTCAGCTCGTCTCTACAGAATCTCTCACAGTAGCTCAAGAGTGTTAAGATTGAGTGAAATACATGTCCGCTGAAGGATTTCCAACTCAGGAGAATTAATATCTTCATTGTCATGTAAAAAAAAAAAAGCCCAACAATGCAGGGAATGAGAAGATAGCATCTTCAGTTTCAGGTTTTTGTATTACATCACACAGTGGTGTGTGAATTCATGACAGCGTTGATAAAGTACAACTCCCTCACACCTTCAGCACTCATACATCCCTATAGAAGAGCTTTACTACCACTGAATGCCACTGTGGAAACCAGGCACTTCTCTTCAATTTGGCTATATTTTCACACTTAAAACAATAATTTGGTATTCCTCTTGTACCATTGTCCTATTTTATGCTAAGAAATCAATCTCCTGACAGTTCTCTCTCAAGTGGTTTCATTGTTGTCAGCATTAAGTCCGAGTATGATTCAGTGTGCCATATAACACTTAATTATCAAGAAATTACTTACCTTTAACAGTTTTGGTTCAACATACTTACCTGTTGATCAATACTTGCCTTAACCCTTTAACAGTTTTGGTTCAACATACTTACCTGTTGATCAATACATGCCTTTACCTTACAACAATTTTTTTGTTTGTTTGTTTTATTTAGTAACTTTCAGGAGGGTGTACTCATTTTTGCAACAACATTTTATCACTTTGATAAGAAAATTTTATTTTCTTAAATAATTTTAACATTCCTCTTTGGTAACTGATCAGACTTGCTTGAATATTATCTCTCTAAAAAAACATAACATGTCTTCCCAGCAAAGAGTAATTGCTGAATTTGTTAAGTTTCAGAGAGGGTGTACTCATTTATGCTGTGCACTATGTATATATGTGTGTGTGTGTGTGTATATATATATTATATATATAAGAAAACTTACCACCACCCGCAATAGTTGCCTTAATGAGGGAGTCCAACTCTTCATCGCCTCTGATTGCCAACTGTAAGTGGCGTGGGGTGATTCTTTTAACCTTCAGATCTTTAGATGCATTTCCTGCTAGCTCAAGTACCTTAGTGTAAAACCAGGCACATTAACTCACAGGTTTGATAAACCTCTGCACCAAAGCAGTCTCTTTTTACTTACCTCAGCAGTCAAATACTCCAGAATAGCAGCGCTGTACACTGCGGCGGTGGCTCCAACGCGCCCGTGGCTGGTGGTCCTGGACTTCAGGTGTCTGTGAATACGACCCACTGGAAACTAAATTTGACAAAGATGAGTGACGAATAAGTTAATGAACAGACAAAACTGGCTCGAAGCATGTCATTTTCCATAAGAAAAATAGTACAACCGCCCAATAAGAATTTCCAAACGAATTTATTGTTAAACTAATTGAATTAAGAGCCTTTGTTCATTACGGTGGTGTCAGACCTGCAGTCCAGCCCTCTGTGAGCGCGAAATAGCCTTTGCTTTAGCCTTCCCGGAGTCCTTTCCTGCTTTACCTCCAGCCTGCAACCAACAGAACCACATTCACTCATCGTGTTTTAAGTGTAAAAGGTCTTAAGACCTCAGTCGACATTACGATCAAGACTGTTTTAAAATAACGTCGGCACAAATTACGAATTCGCTTAGTTCGCGCTCGTGTTGATGGGACGCCACTTGGCACACCAGCTACAGCTAACTAACTGCACAGTATTATTCACTAGAAAGACTAAGAAATCATAAATGTACGTTTAATTTGTTAGGCATATATACAAAATACGAATGGCTCGAAACATACAACACGGAAGAAAATTACTCACCATTTTGCAATCTGTGAATGTCGATTGCTTGAGCTGAGCCTGCACAAACCGCTCCACACCAAATTCAAACTAAGTTACGCGCCTCTTCTTCTTCTTCTTCTTAGTTTTATGGCGAGTTGCAATCTTTGCGCATATCGCCACCTACTGTGCTATTGTGCAATCAGGATTTTCTTTTATCATATTAGTTATTCTGTCTCAACTCTGAAGCCATCAAGAGTCCAGGTATCGGTTGGCGCTGCGTGTTCAGCTCCTCCGTCCTCCACACTGAACCCCTTAGACTTAGAATCTATTTTTTTACTACCCCATAACCAGTTGTGAGCATTAAAATCCCCACACCATAACTCTTTCTTACCTCTTTCAACCGTTTCAAGTGAGTTTAATGACATGTTTTTACATGGATTATAAAAGTTACATACTACAAGTGAGTTCTCATGATAAAAAATTTCAACCAAAACACACTCCAACTCCTTCACCTCTGCAAGAACTCTATCTGACATTCCATCTTTTATAAACGTAACTACCCCTCCTCCTTGACTCCC
>NW_015633206.1:0-488 GCF_001515625.1 Sinocyclocheilus rhinocerous
TCAGCAAAACTCCAGAGCCTGCAGCAAGAGCCGCCTTGGAGAGTAATCTTGATGATTTAGTAATCACGGATCACTTCACAAAGCTGGCACATGCATTTCCGTGTCAAGACCAAACAGCAAAAACGGTGGCCAAGAAACTGTGGGATGGCTTCTTCTGTGTCTATGGATTTCCCCAACGCATCCATTCTGACCAGGGGGCTTCTTTTGAGAGTGAACTGATAGCTGAGCTTCTCGAACTGGCTGGCATTGACAAGTCTAGAACCACTCCCTACCACCCGATGGGGAATGGTGGTACCGAAAGATTCAACAGGACATTAGGTAACATGCTGAGGTCCCTTCCACCTAGACCTAAGCAGAAGTGGCCGCAGTTGGTACAGACCATGACGTTTGTGTACAACTGTACAGCGCATGAAACAACAGGTTTTGCCCCTTTTTACTGAATATTTGGCAGAGTACCACGATTGCCAGTTGACCTTATGTTCCAGAGT
>NW_015633207.1:0-600 GCF_001515625.1 Sinocyclocheilus rhinocerous
CAATCAACAGTGAACTTAAAGGAAATGATTAATTATTGGTTTTATGTCTTGTTTAAAATGCTTCCAAACTGCATTACTCAAGTCCAACTCTGTTGCTGCTGGGAAGTTGGTCATCACAGCATCTGCCAAATAAGAAAAAAAAAAAGCACAAGAAAAGCTTGACATAATTTTTTACTTTAATTACACTAATTGTGACAGGGAGTCATTCTCTTTTGCTTGGATGCCAACTAAAAACAAAAACGAGATATATATATAGTGTATCACCATTCAGTGTGTTAAAAAAGAGAGAAGCTCTCTGGTAAATGTTGTGTGTTTATATATAGTGTATCACCATTCAGTGTGTTATTAAAAAAAGAAGCTCTCTGGTAAATGTTGTGTGTTTTATACACATACCTCTAATGACCGAGAACAGTGCAGTCTTTTCAAATGCTTCTTTCTGCAGCGGACCAACCCCCTTCATGTTGAATTTGGGCATGAGGGAATTTTTTTTAAACCCTAAAATATAATACAGATTGAGCTGGTTAACAATTGCGGACAAAGTTTGGCATTTCAAAATAAAGGAATTATTTTTTAAATTTCTGATTTGCATTGTAACTTATT
>NW_015633208.1:0-870 GCF_001515625.1 Sinocyclocheilus rhinocerous
GGTTTAAAGGGGGGCGCGACCAAAAAAGTTTGAGAACCACTGCATTAGTGTGAGTGATGTGTGTGATGTATAACCAGTGTTGGGAAGGTTACTTTGGAAATGTAATAGGTTACAGATTACAAGTTACCCTATTTAAAATGTAATAGTAGTGTAACTTTTTCAATTACTTTATTAAAGTAATGTAACTGATTACTTTTGATTACTTTTTGATTACTTTTCTAAATTTCTAATGAATGTTTATTTGCAACTGTTAATCATTTTCAAACATTTACACCATGCAGGGTTAACCTTACAGTAGTGCTCAACACTGTCAGACTTTCAAAATCCTTCATCATTTGAATTAAGATGATCAATTTGACAACATCCACCACAAAATCAGACTTTAGTACCGCCTTTTACTTTGAGATTGATCTGAAGTTCAATGCTGATTTACAATCATAAGAAATAGTTAATAGATAAGAAATCTTTGCATAACTACAGGAAGCACTGCATCTAACAATGGTTTGGAAATAATAGTTAATTATAAAATAATAATAAATAAAAACATATACATCAACTCAAATACGGTTATCTAATAAGTATGTGTCCTATTCTGTGTACTAAACTCCTGAAACATTGGTGTCTTTTTGAAACATTGGTGTCTCTTTGTATATATGACGATAGTTTTCTCAAAATAAATAAAATGCTCATGAAGTGACTCAGAGCAGTTCTAGAGATTATGTTTATGTGCTCATGTACTCATATATTGAGGCGGCAGAGGCTGAAAACACCGCGAGCTTCAGTAGGCCTATGTGTAGTAAATGAAACCGCATGTCTGCGCCATTAATTTCCACACTGAGAAAAAAATTTCAGGCCGGGAAATCTCACACT
>NW_015633208.1:1425-1618 GCF_001515625.1 Sinocyclocheilus rhinocerous
AGATTATGTTTATGTGTTCATGTACTCATATATTGAGGCGGCAGAGGCTGCAAACACTGTCTGTGTCAGTAGGCCTATGTGTAGTAAATGAAACCACATGTCTGCGCCATTAATTTCCACAAGGGGCAGACTGGGGAAAAAATTCAGGTCTCACACTCATACACCCACAACAAATTCTGAAACATGGAAAACC
>NW_015633209.1:0-865 GCF_001515625.1 Sinocyclocheilus rhinocerous
TTTTCTCTCACTTCCGCTGACTGTCATACACTGAAGCAGTTCCAGAGGATGACGCAACTTTTAATTTTTAAGAATATTCAGATCATGGAAATTAAGTATCAAAATATTAGATACCTTAAAAAACCTGAATAAATAGTAAATAAACATTTTCTAACAGAAAGTGCAAAGTAACAAGTAGAAAAAAAGAAATATGCACAAAGAACTTGTATGGAGATTTTTCCATCTATAGATTTTTCCTCCTTTTCTCTGTAAACTAAGGGTGCACACTATTGCTGAAAAACACAATCACTACTCAGCAGTCAGATGTCCGTATGCACAAAGGCACAGATCCCTAAACAAGACCATATCTGCAGATTAAACTTTGTTTGTAGAAGCATTTTTTAAATTTGAACTAGCACCTCATGACTATACCACGCTATGTACGAGAAGCTGCAAAAGACGCAGGCGCAAGTGGAATGTAAAAAACACGGTGACATTAATTTTTAAGTAAATATAATGGTCGATATATTGCGTCACCAAAAACTATTGCGGTCATGTACATATATTGCGCGATAAGTCGATATATTGATTATTGCGACAGGCCTACTTGTGTGTATGCATTTGTAATTTTGTGATGTAAATTCATTAAAGGCACCTCTCAGCTTCATTAAACAGTCTGTGTAAATATATCTACTTCAGATGCAGCTTCTGTTTCCTCTGCAGTGAAAAGATGGAGTTTGTTGACACCAATTTCATTTGAATGGTAACGACTCTAACGGTTTCTTATTATTCTAACCGAATTAATTGAAACAATGTAAGAATTTGATGTTGTTTTTGGCAATCAATCAGTGTTTCCTCCGAGCAGACGTCAATAGGCCTATAACGT
>NW_015633210.1:0-916 GCF_001515625.1 Sinocyclocheilus rhinocerous
TTGTGGGAAAACAACATTTCCAATATGAAGAAAAACAAACACTCCTTCCAAAATATGTAAGTTTACTAAAGAAATGACAGCCATTGTGCTAAACTGAGTAGGCCTATAGATGCATTACATACCAATAACCAGCAGGGGGAATCAACGATCCATCATCAATGAACAGAGCCAGCCAATAAGAAGAAAAAATAGAAATATACATATTACAGATTGTGGTAGTTCTAAAGTGATTTTCACTTTAATTCTTTTTCTATTAAACAAATGAATGACCATAAAAGATATTAATTGCATTCATTAAATGCCACAATTTGGCACTACATCGTGAGGTGTGTCATGTATTATGCAGTCATGCAGGACCCTCTTCTAGACCCAAACACAATATAAAAACATGATATTTGAAGTCGTGCAGGACCCTCTTCTAGACCCAAACACAATATAAAAACATGACCCCCCCCCCCTCTCCCAATTTCCTCACAGGATTTTAAAAGCATTTAAATTAGCTGCAAATATTTGAATAAGCAGTAAAATTAAAAATATACAGACCATGAATCTTACTGGAGGGAATATATTAAACACAACAAACCCACTGAGCAGGCTACAAAGTGAAATGATGGTAGTTCATCTGTTTTCCACATTCATTAAATAGGAATGCAGATTACAAAATTTCATTTCACAACATTATGTTTATCATTTCATAACATTATTTTATGCTGCTGGCTCTATCTTCATAGCCTTGGGTTTGAGGTCCCTTGATTCTGGAGGCTGTCTTTGTATTTCATTGAAATCATTTGAGGTTTCTCCAGCGAGACATGCAAACATCTAACTGCATTTTATTTATTTGTATTTTTTGTTTATTTTATTTATTTATTTATTTGTAGTATTTACAAAAAAAATCTTGTACCAATTAAGTTAAAAC
>NW_015633211.1:0-1580 GCF_001515625.1 Sinocyclocheilus rhinocerous
TGGCGCTGTTTCGTCTTTTCCGTGGCGGGGAATTTAAGAAGTGCGTTGTCATCTGTCAATCATTCGTATTCGCAGTGGAGGAGGGGAGACCTGTTTTACGATCGGAGAGGTATTTGTTTACAGAATTGCCAGATCAAAAAAACTTTTGTTTTGTACAGCAAATATTTACTGTCTAAACTACCTTAAGACAGATTTTACCTATGGTGACTGCTGTTTTTAAATAACGCAATTAAGCTGACAAACCGAGAATGTAAGTTGAATGCTATACTTTAGCAATACTAACTTACTGTATTGCATATACATTATCATTAATATATTTTATAATTTAAATGGCATGTATATTATGTAATCGTATTGTTTTTATCATTTAAATTGCATGTATATTATGTAATCATATTGTTAATTGTGTTGAATGGTTTGTGACGTTAGGAAACAGTAAACCAAACTATTATAAAAATACAGTAAACCAAACTATTATAAAGATTAAAACTCATATAATACAGCTGTTGTTTTATAAGAGTATCTTCGTTTGTAAAGTTGAATGTTTCATCATTGATCTCTTACTATATTCTTAAATAAAGTGTTTAAAAAATATACATTTAAATTGCATGTATATTATGTAATCATATTGTTAATTGTGTTGAATGGTTTGTGACGTTAGGAAACAGTAAACCAAACTATTATAAAAATACAGTAAACCAAACTATTATAAAGATTAAAACTCATATAATACAGCTGTTGTTTTATAAGAGTATCTTCGTTTGTAAAGTTGAATGTTTCATCATTGATCTCTTACTATATTCTTAAATAAAGTGTTTAAAAAATATATATGTTAACAGTGCAGTATGATGTAGTACTGATAATGTAATTAATATATATTACACACATATGACATTTAAATTACAGAAAAAATTATTACAAAAAATGTGTGTGCAATTTAGTGGTATAATATATGAATAACATTTTATTATGAAAAAATGGATAATTAAACACAATAATAGTCTGTGAAAGAGGATATTGTGAAATATATTAAACAATAAATGTTGTGTTTTCATGGAATATTACAAAATAAATAGATACATTTATTTATTGATATATTTATTTAATAAATTATTAATTACATTATTTAATTATTTCAGAATAAACTGTTACATTTAATTGTTGTTTTATTATTAAGAAATAAAATCATTAAAATCAGAATAGAAGTGTGTTAATTAATTAACCCTTTAGGCGCCAGGTTTTTTTTTGGAAAAATGCTGGATTTTGACATCAAGATTTCAAAAGCTTGTGGCTTGAAAGTGCTTAAAGATAGAGATCTACTGTAAATTTGAAAAATGTTCGGCATGACAGAATGTTTTTGTGGGGTGTAAATATACTCATCTAATTTGCATATTATGACGTCATCGGGGGGCGGCCCTCTTGAATGTCATAATATTCAGGAAATAATAGATATTGAATTGATGTTTGAACTTATTTCTTATTCCAAATGATCAGGAAAAGAGGAAATCAACAGTAAAACAGGAGAATGTAGTAAATTATTACTATATTACTGTGCCATAGTAAAATGCATGTGCCTATTT
>NW_015633211.1:1663-10524 GCF_001515625.1 Sinocyclocheilus rhinocerous
TTGTTTGTTCACTCGCGCCTTGCACGGCGGCACCATTGCGCTGCAAAGATGTATCGGGAGAAGCGCGATCAGCGCGATCACGATCGTCATTTCCAAAAGGCAAATATTCCCCTTCAGAGTCAGAATCGGTGAATAACATTTGCAAAACATCCTCACGGTATCTGCCACTCGACCTTCGAACGTTTTGAGGTCCCCTCGCCAAGGTGAATGGAAATTTCCACTTTTTTTGGATGATTGTTGACAGTCAGACTCCAGAGAATATTTCTGCACTGCTTTGGGTCGGACTGGGCCAAATACCTGGCGCTAGTTTGCAAAAGTAGGTTTTCGACAAAATCTAAAATAGCCGAAAATTTCGTCAGAGCGACGAGCCAATACGAGACCTGTAAATTCCCCAAATTCACTTGACCACCTGTAACTTATTTGACGGGACCTCCACAGGCTTTCCGTGGACAATGCATTAATAGGTCATATGTCATAAATACGATGATTTTATTGAGTAATACCAGCATTACAGTGCTCAGGAAACGCCGTCCAGCAGTTTCATGTACATCGGAGCTCGTGAAATGGCTTAGTTAGCATAAAAATGCACTGTCCACGGAAAGCCTGTGGAGGCCCCGTCAAATAAGTTACAGCTGTCAATTGACCACCCGTAACTTATTTGACGGGACCTCCACAGGCTTTCCGTGGACAATACATTACCAAGTCATAATTTAAGTTTATAATCATTTTATTATGCAAAACATACATTGCTACACTCTGGAAACACCGTCTGACAAGTTCATATACATTACAACTCATCAATATATATATTTACCTTAAAAAAAGGTTTGTCCACGGAAAGCCTATGTATGTCCCAGCAGTTGACCCGGGTTCGATTCCCGGCGAACGCATTTCCTTTGGTTTGGGCTGAAGTCAAAGCAGAACTCCTTCTGTAACCTCTGGCTGCACCAAAACCTTTTGGATGTGTCGTTCGGCAGCAGAAAAATAGTAGCTCTCCCCATCGGGGAATCGAACCTCGGTCTTCCGCGCGGGAGCCGAAAATAGTTGAGCTTAACTTCCCTTAACTTTTCCCATTCATTCTCTATGGTAGTGCTTAACACTACGGATGCAATATATTTTTGGCCACGCGTAGATTTCATGGCGCTGTTTCGTGGCAGGGAATTTAAGAATCCTAGTATCATCTCTCAATCATTCGCAGTGAATGGAGGAGGGGAGACCAGTTTCACGATCGGAGAGATATCTGTTTACCAAATTGTTGTACAAAACAAAACAAGTTTGTTGACAAGCATTTACTGTCTTAACTACCTTTTCGCACAAGTTTTTCCTCAGATTTAGCCTCAGGTGACCACTGTTTTTACGTCAGAGTTCGAGATCAACGCAATTAAGCGGTCAAACCGAGAAGGTAAGTTGAATGATATACTTTAGCAATATTAACTTACTGCATTGTATATACATTATCATATATATTGCATGTATATTCTCATGTAATGGTATTGTTAATTGTGTTGAATGGTTTGTGATGTTAGGAAACATTAAACCAAACTCATGGTTGAAAATACAGCTGTTATTTTATAGTTTCTTTGTAAGAGTGAATGTTTCATCATTGATCTCTTACCATGTACTTAAAAAAATGTTTAGAAAATGTTAACAATGCAATATGATATTCATAATGTAATTAATATGTATTACACACATAAATTACATTTAAATTACAAAAAAATTAATAAAAAAAATGCGTATGCAATTTAATGGTATAATTTAAAATGTGTGTGTGTGTGTTGTTATATCACTTTACATGTAAAGAATCAATAAACCCTATAATCACATCTTCTCCCCCACAAGCAGCTGCAATAAACAAATACTGCCCTTACCTCTTGGGATGGATGGGAAGTGTAATAGGAGTTCCAAGATTCATTCCACATTGTCCTGATCAGCTCAGCAGACGTTCTCACCTCTATGTGGCCCGTATGGAGATTTATGCATAAATCCAGATAATAGGTTACTCTTAATAAATTACTCAGAGACTTGTTTAAAAGAAAGTTTATCGAATCACCATAGAAAAATGGTTTCGCTTTATTAAAAACAATAACTCATAAGCAAATAGTATAAAAAGTAACAGCGAGAAGTCTTCACCCCGAATTGCGGCAAAAACAAATCTGATAACACACTGGATTATATAGGAGAAGGCGTGTACAATATTTCTCCTCTGCAAAGCATTCACTAAACCTTTCCCTATTGGATAGATGCAAGTTACACTTAACATTTGGTCTCTCGGTGATGCCTCCGCTGGATTGATTCTACAAGCAAATCATCAAAAGGGATTTCCAGTTCACTTTCTTGATTCAGTTTTCTAATATGTGGGGTTTGACCTGTAAATTGGATATCTTTCCCTACCCCCCTCTTCCAATTCTTCTGTCAAAACCCTCTTTTATTTTTGGAATTCTATTTTCAGTACAGTCCATAACAATATACCTTATTTGTTCACTACTAAATAATTTTTCAATATATACATCAAAAACATTTCCTTTCTTTCTGAATAAGGTGACTTCACGAAATCGACACCTGTATAATTCAAATTCGTTTCTAGGAAACTCATGGATGTACATTTGACCCTGCCCATCCTTCTCCACATATGTCTCCAGTACTTTGAGCGAGAAGTATACCTTCTCTAGCGAATCCGATGCGAACCTAATCACTTCCAGAACCGCTTCGAAAGACAATCCAGCCTTTTGGCCATTTTCCCTCAAAATCACTGGTGCCACCTGTAGAAGAGACAGTCATCAATATATGCAAGCCCATAAGTCCCTGTATTAACAGTTTCATCTTTTTCATTCCAAATTTCAGTTACTTTCATTTGTCTCAATTCAACAATCTGGAATACAATTCTTGGTGTATTACATATTATTTCTGGTCGATCATACTGTCGTCCGGGAATACATAATTTTATCCACCATGGGATCATATACATTCCATGATTATCTTACTCTAACATCAGTTCAGTAAATCCACATACTTTTAATTCATATTTTATATCTACTCCCACTCTTACACTCATTGCATGTACAAGTTGCCATATTGAAACATAAGCTTTAAAACCATTTTAAACCATTATTTCAGGGTTATTCATACACATTATACATCAGCATTGGCCGTCAATTAATTCGAAATATACTTTTCCGGTGTACCCTTTACACCCCATACAAAATTGGTCGCCCTTGTGGTGCTTCCATCTATACAAAAAAATCATCTTCAACCATTTCTTGTTTCATCTGTTCCACGCCTGAAAGTACCATCTGGAAATCATGCAGATAATGAATCTGAATTAACTACTGCAAGTTGTCCAAAACATTTCCTACATTTCTTTAGGGCTATCTTCATTTTTATCCCATCTATTCATTAATATAAGGATTCCCAATAGCACTATGTTGTCATTTTTTAAGGAAAAATCCCAACATAAAAACAGTTAAGGTCATTATTCCTATCATTATCCATAAATTTGCTTCTTTGCCGTACCTAAACATTAGTATTCCAATCAGATACAATGCACTGATTACAATAATAATTAATTCTCCCCAAAACATAAAATTATTATTTTTTTATCATTATGGCAGTAATATCAATACTTATTTTACATAAACTTGATATAAACAGGACTAAAGTTCCCCTTGATTCTAGTAATTTCTGCCAACCTTCAGATAGTATCATCATAGAACAGACTAAGTCGTGGGGAAGTCGTGGCCTAATGGTTAGAGAGTCTGACTCGTAACCCAAAGGTTGCGGGTTAGAGTCTCGTACCGGCAGGGATTGTAGGTGGGGGGGAGTGAATGTACAGCGCTCTCTCCCACCTTCAATACCACGACTGAGGTGCCCTTGAGCAAGGCACCGAACCCCCAACTGCTCCCCGGGCGCCGCAGCAAAAATGGCTGCCCACTGCTCCGGGTGTGTGTTCATGGTGTGTGTGTGTTCACTGCTGTGTGTGTGCACTTTGGATGGGATAAATGCAGAGCACTAATTCTGAGTATGGGTCACCATACTTGGCCACATGTCACATCACTTTCTTAAAATTATTTTGCTTAATTCCTTCATTGATATAATTCTACCAATCTGAATACAGTTAACTAGAACATGCCACCAGAGATTTTTGTTAATTCCTTGAAGTAGCATCCATAAAATAAACGTTCCCGCTTCTCCACTAACCTGTAACATCTCATCAGAGGATCCTGCAGAATCCCCTGGCAGTTCATTAGTTTCATTTGTTGCTCCGTTTACTGACCCGTTGGATGCCATTCTATCTTTATCAATTTCGATCTCTGTTGGACTTTTTAGCAGCAAATTGTTTTAATGGTAATTATTTTCAAATATATTTTTCCAATTACTCAAATGTTTTTAGCTTTCAGTCGTAAGTGAGTCTTCGCGCTAGTCTCACAACCTTTTAATTCATTCTTCTAACATTCTGACTCCTCCTATTTCCTTTTTGGTAACCGTTTTACAACAAAGGTTGTTCCGTTATGCTTTTTGTTCTCCTTCTGAAACGTCTATGTCCCTTAGCTTGAAAATCAATTAATTTCTCTAGAATAGTCAATTCGTCTCCTTTTTTCTCTTTCCTAGAAAATATTCGTTGACCTACTGGATGCACAGAAACATTTTACCACAATAAGTAATTATATTAAACCTAAAATTATTAATCCTCCATATAAAACATACCATCCTACCCTAACCAGGAAGTGAATCAACCCGGTCCACATGTCTGTTGTAACTAAATTAAAAACAGCTTTGGCTGCCGTTTTTATCCGGGAAATACCTTGCTCAACGAACCCCTTCGGATCTTCAAACCATCTAGGCCCTCCTTTTATTTTTTGACCTCTGATTTCTGTGCTACTGTTGCAGATATCATTTTTCAACCAGTTTAAACCCAAATAATAGTTTTTATCCTTTCCTTTACACCAATTTTCCTTCCAGTCATTCCTGTCAATTGTCAATGATAAATCATCAATTGCTATTGCGTCTAGTTTTGTCAAAGGCACATTATTTCCTCCTTTTGGAACTCTGTATCTCATCATACTATTAATGGCTATATAAACAGGTCCATGAAACATTTTCCATTTTGGTTTCGGTCCACTATTCTTATTACTCCCCCTGCTCCGTAATTCATCTCATATCTATTAGCCAGTTTACTCTTCTTAAAGGTCCAAGGTAGTGGAACTATCCCCTTGCTCCAATAACATAAAACTGCTGCTATTTTATTTATTGTGATATGATCATGTCCTTCGGAACACTTTTCAATAAAATTTCCACATTCATTTCCTGTTAATCCAAAAACGCCATCATCAAGGAAAATCAAATTATTTCTATATACGCCTTCCTTATCTCTTTTTCTGTAAAGCTTTAATCTTTTTAAATGTAACTTTCTTTTTATGCTTAAGTTTTCACTTGTTTTATTCCCTGTAAATGGGTCTGTACCATTAAGAAAGTCATCACAGTCCATTTTCTCTCCATCTTTGTCACAAAGATTCGCATATGAAAAATCACCATAGTCCTTTTTCGTATACTTATATGTTTGCCCGTGATTCCTTCTACTAATTTCTTTTCTGACGCATTCGTCCATTTGTTTTACTTTATTTTCATAGTAATCTTTAATTTCATTTTCTGTCTTTAAGGCTTCGTTTAGTTTCATTTTAATTAAATATACATCCGTTTCCCATTTCGTGTTATCTATCTCCCAATAACCGACTTTAAAATTAAATTTGACTCTTGGTAAAGCCATTCTCTTCTTCCATATCCACAGAACTGTTTTATTTAATTCCAAACTAATTCCAGTTTCGGATCTGGTCTCTAGTTCTACGTAACCTGTTTTTCGCAATCCTACTAGCCTGTCTCTAGTTGTTGTTAACAAAATATACTCACCTTCTGGATTTAAGATTCTACAATTTTTTATCCATTCTACTACATTTTGTCTTATTAACTCCGCATTTTTTATTTTATCTTCCTTTTTATCTCTTTTACTTCTTTTAACTGTCCCCTTATATTTACACTATTTTCCACGGGTTAAAATTTTTCCTCGATCTAAATATCCAGCATCCTCCTAATTCTTCATTTAAACTAGTTCTATAGGTTGGTCCTATAAAATATTTAATAGTTTTATTTCCTTCTCGTTCTTTAATAAAATTATTCTCTTCGAATATTTCGATTTCATTACTATGCCAGTACTTAATTTTTACCGTACTCTTAAATTTAACCTTTGGCATTCTAACCATGTAATACACCGTTTTGTCTGTACTTAGGTTATCTAACCATTTCCAAAAATCCTTCGTTTTATTTTCTATCTCATTTCTTTTCTCTTTTATGGTACCCCATACAGATAATTCAAATCCTGAGATGTTCTGTCTTTCCACTTTAATTTCAACTAGGATAATATCACCTGACATTATTTCCCATTCTAAAAGAAAGCTTACTCTAATTAAGATCAATAATATTATTCCTAAAAATATTAACCCTTTAGGCGCCAGGGTTTTTTTGGAAAAATGCTGGATTTTGACATCAAGATTTCAAAAGCTTGTGGCTTGAAAGGGCTTAAAGATAGAGATCTAATGTAAATTAGAAAAATGTTGGGCATGACCGAAAGTTTATGTGGGGTGTAAATCTCACAGCTTACCCGCACGCTATAGATCTGAACTGCTTCCGCATCAATGACACGATAGCTCACTTGCTCTGCTCTTTCCTCAAACACTTTGAATAGGAAGGTGACGTAATTTTGGTCTAGAATCGAAGTACTACATGTCTGCCATCTAGTGGTAGGGAATACAAATGAGATATTACACCATATTAGGAACTATAGTCTATTTGATTAAGTATGACGTCTTGTCGCAATTTTACGACTTTGCCGCTAAGAGGGTTAATATCCAAAGTATTATACTCATCCATTTGCAGATCCGTCGCTGTCTTCTCAGCTTTTTGATGGTTTCTTTCGCTTCTCCAAGCTCATCCGAAATACTCTCCAGTGACGGTGTTCTCTTCATCTTTCTGCAAGCACAGGTTAGTTCTGAGGCTCGATTAAGAGCCGTCTAGATCTTCTCAATATGCCCTTCCGTATCACTTTTACTTCGGGTTGTTTTTCATGTAACTCTACTTTGATTCCTCCGATCCAGTCATAATCTGGATGCGCACATGACAATACATTCATTTTAAAATGCATTATGACAGTGAAAATATCTTTCGGTTCCTCTGTGATCTGTTCATTATCATAGGGAACCCCAGTTATGTAGGTCTCATCCACCGGACACCAAACTCTGTGCTTTTCAGAATCAGAATCAGAATCAGAATGAGCTTTATTGCCAGGTATGTTTACACATACGAGGAATTTGTTTTCGTGACAGAAGCTTCCACAGTGTAACAGAATGACAGTGACAGAACAAAAAACACAGATAATAAAAAATAAAACAAGTAAATGTAGCGTCTGGACCAATCAGACACACCATTTTTCATTTGATTTAACAAATCAATTATTCATTAGATTAACAAATCGTCACAGTCCCCTCACCCAATAAACTGGATGCCAGGATGTCTGCAACGACACCAAGCACCCCCCTGGTTACCATGGCAACCCTGACACCAGATACATTTACGACCTCATGGAATTTAGGTGGGGAAAATCACTGCCTTTTCACATAAGGAAAATCCACAAGGCACAAATTCATAGGATTTGAATGAACACACATAGCCTTCAGGTCATTGTGTATATTATTGCTGTCTTGTATATTTTGTATATTATTGTAGACTATTTTATGCATGCTTATGATAGAACCACTCATTCATGTAACCTTACATATAACGTGTTTGGTCTCTATTAATTCGTATTCGGATGATCTAATTGAGAGTGTATATTGTATGTTTACACCTACGCAACATATTAGTGTTCTAAGAATCTTTAGTAATTTTGATCCAAGTTTCATATGCAAACTACTATGCTTTCAAACAAAGGGTCATAAAAACTCCCCAGGATCTCAAATCTCCCACTTGGGATTCCGGACTTTCTCATTGGACAAGCCCATCTTGAGAGGCGTGAATCTTTGCAGACTTTAAAGGCCGCACTTCATGTGACCCGCCCAGAGTCGGTGGTTTGGTTAGATTCTAAGATGTGAGCTACAAACGCTCCAGGAAACGCGAAATACGTGCCAGGCTTCGGCCTTGACTTTTCCATTCACCAAGATTCTCTGACGCAAACTGGTTCTTTTCCATCAACCAACTTCAGCAAAGATCAACTGGAACCTTCAGATTACATCAAACCTCTCTTTCAGACAGATGAGACATGCAAGTATCAAACTTAGCCTTATTAATTGATACATGAGGTATCACTTACACCTTTTTACAAAGGTGTGTTTGAACTAAGAATCTGATGTCCCCTTCAGGCTGTAAATCTGCTGAATATGCAAATGGTTCAATAACTTCATATTCTTATTTCTCTTCTCTTTACTGCGTTAAGCTTTAACCCTTTCCTATACAAACTGTATGTGTGTGTGTGTGTGTGTGTGTGTTTATGTAGTATGTTAGACTAGTTTAAGTGTTTATGTAGTTAATAAAGCCTTACTTGTATCACACTTGACGTTGTTCATTGTTTGCTCATAACTGGAGTCACTTAATCATGCAGATTTATGCTACAAGCTCTGTGTAGAGTTGTACAGTAAGAAAGTTATTTCCCTTAACCAGGAAATTAACGTTCTTAGAATTGACAAGACAGTTGACCCTGAGAGGTCAAGTAAATATCTACAGCGGATCTAAAATATTCATAATTAATTATAACTAGTTATGATTAATTATTCATATTTCCCCATGAGCTGATTCGCTACAGATTTTGGTGGAGAATG
>NW_015633211.1:11867-17881 GCF_001515625.1 Sinocyclocheilus rhinocerous
CTAAAGCCAGGACAAACGACCAAATACTTAAAAAAAAATGCGGAGCACGCCACGGAGGCAGCCATCAGCGTCGGCGCCATCTTCGAGAAAAAAATAAAAAATAAAAAATAAAAAAAATTTAGATAGAAAACGATTTTCTAAATCGTTGGCCAGCGACACGGTTAGTTGCACAAATTTCTCCTTCCTGGTAGATCGCCTTTTCTCTTTTGTAATATTAGAACGCGGTTGTGTTCCTCGGTAATCTTTATTATAAGGCGGGCTATTAACCCATCCGCCTCCTTGTGCTAATTCGATAGCCAAGTTTCCCCAGCTACGAACCTGCCATTGTTCACCTAGTTTAACATATACCCAAGCGATTTTCCCGCGGGACCCCTGTTTCAGATCCACTTCGGGAAAACATTTCAAGATCGGCTCATGCCAGAGCGTAAGATGCAACCTCATGGACTCTAGGTCCGTTAGGGTCAAAACTTTTTCGCGATCTCTTCTCTTTATTTCTCGGACTATTTCTTCTCTTTCCAAAAGAGCCCTGTCCTTCATTTCCTCCCCGTCTCGGGGTAGCATGTGGATTCTTGCATCCAAAAACGCAGCCCTCTCATGTTCTCGCATACCTAGATAAGGATGCCTAGAGAACCTGGATATTATCCCATCCTGGAATAATCCTAACAGTTTGAGAACTCTCAAGCTCTCCCAAATCGACCGGGAAGACATTAAAGTCCGACCTTTTGCCTTGCAGACCAAACATGCCCACGAAATTGTGCCGTTCCAAGTACAACTGCACCTTTCACCGAAATTTCCAGACACTCTGTATGAGTCTATCCGTACTTTAGGGTGACCTGGCCTACAATTCGCACATATAAGAATTCCTGATATTTCAGTGTGAGTCTGTCTATACATCGTCCATTCAACTCCAATGTCCTTTTTCTCATCGCAAAAGGACAGAGTTGGCATAGCACACAATTGACTGCATATTAGACAGCAATATGGCCTCACCGTGGTTTCTATGACTTTGTCACTTATTCCTTCAAAGCCAAGAAACCTTTCCATTTCCGGTTCTAGCCATAGAAAAGCTCTTGATCCATGTCTACCATGCTCCACCCGAATTAAGCCACTTCGGTTTATGATGGCAATTATAGCTTCCATTTCTTACTTTTTTATTAGGTCCTTGTTACTCTGAATTCCGTTATTTTCTAATTCTACGGTATTGGACCCTGTTATTGCTTTAACCTGATCGACCACCCCCAATCCTTCTGTAAACTTGCCTACCTCACGTCTCCTCGTAATAATGACTTGGTCTCCGACTTCAAACTTCGAATTTTCAGCAATTTCCCTTTCCTTCAAGTTCACTGCATTGCACCTGTTGAGATGCAATAAACACTTATCAATAAGCGTGTCCCAGTCTCCTAGGCTTTTATTTTTTCCAAACCATTCCTTTACCGATCTTATAGCTCGTTCCGCGATCCCGTTCGTTTCCGGATGGTACGGTATGCTTTTCACCAGTATTATCTTATTCTCTTTACAGAAATCTTCTACTAGTTTGCCGCTTATATTATGCGCATTATCTGCTCTGATACTCCCCATTTTACTGCGCCATTTGATCCATTCTTTTAGACACTCTACTACTTTTTCTTCGAGTGCAGATCTCATGGGCCAGATCATTTTGTCTTTGGTATGATTGTCTATCGCAAGCAGGAAGTAACAGTTTCCTTTGTGAGTGCTCGGCCGCAAGGGCCCTGCGAAGTCTATGCTCACTTGTTGACCTGCATATTCCTTAGGCAGCTCGCTTTCTTTACAGCCTTTGGATGTCATAAACTTCCTGCAAACCTGACATTCCTTTCTTATTTCCCTATAACGAGTTCGCCAGTTAGAGATGTTTCGATTTCTTAATCTAAGTTCTACTTGAACCATATTTACACTGGGATGGTTTAACTCATTATGTAACTTTTGAAATAACTCTGTTATTTCCTGAAGCTTCACTCGCCCTATTAATTTATCAACTTGCCTGTTTCCCTCAGCAGCTTCAGTTGCCTGCGAAGTGTGGCTTGCCTGATGATAGGTGTGAGCTGTTATTTTTTCTAACAGATCAGCTATGTTTTTCCACTGCTCCTTATGTGCCATTGGTTTACTTCGAGCTGTGTGGAAATCGTTAGCTTTCCAGTTCTCTAATTCTTTATTGATACCATCTGTAACATACTCAGAATCACTGGTTAAGACAATTTTTTTATGCCCTAATTCAACAGCTTTTTGAAGTGCCCGTTCAACGGCTGCGCGGTTCCTTCTATTTCATCACTTTGTGAGGTTATCAGCTGTCCATGCTGTTTGACTAAATACCCCCATCTTACTTTCCCTGCCTTTTCACTACCATCTGTGAAATATTTCGGGAGATGTCTGTGGTCCTTGTGATATCTAGTCATTTTCTCTTCCCTTTTAATTTGAACTCTTCTCCAATCTAACTGATTATCACCCAATATCAAGCTTCACTGGTCAAATCGATGACTATGGATGCGAGCCTGGTTCATCACTAGATTTTTCTTTAACCTGGCTAGTTCTCCTGCCATGGAAAAAATTACTATGGGCTGTTCTTTTGCTATAGCTTTCAGTTGCAATAGCCTTTTGGTAACAGACGCTAGCACTCTTTCTGCCCCATTTTCTGGGTAACGCTTCATTGCTGCTTCCTGTTGATGTGTTAGAAAGGCGAGGGGGCATTTACCCCCCTCGTTAGAAAGCATTATAGTAACTTCCCCTTCTTGCTCCGAGACTTGTATGTGTAAGGGAACTGTTTCATCTCGTCTCTCGAGTGCACCACTATTCAGGGCCATCCTGATTAATTTTAATCTGGCCTGCTCCATTTGTTCTGTCCATCTCCATTTTCCTTCTTTTGTTCCCTGATAAAGCACTTTTGCCTCCCTAGAATATTTAGGTATTAATTCCCTGATATAATTCAGGGTTCCTAGCAGCGACTGCAGCTGTTTCCTGGACTGCGGGGCCCCTGCCTTTTCCATCTCCTCTAACTTCGCTCTTGTGTTCGTTGTTAGAGCTTTTGTGTCTTTACCGAGTTTAAATCCTAGAAAATCTACCTTGTGTTTTCCAATTTCCATCTTCTTCAGGCTAGGTTTTAAACCAGCCTCTGTTATTCTGTCTAGAGTCTGCTCTAGCAGTTTCAAGTGTTCTTCCTCATTCTTTGAAGATATCAGAATATCATCAATATGGAAAAAATCTTTTTTATTGCGCTTTTTATTCATTTGGGGCGTTTCGATAGCCTTGTGGTAATCCATACGTAATGATCACTTCCGAAAGTAAAAGCAGTTTTTTAATTGACTTTCTTTCGCCAGAGGAATGTTCCAAAAACCGTTAGCTAAGTCAATTTTGACAGCCAGTTTTTCTCTCTGCCTATATCTCCACTCACTTCACCGCAGTTAATTAGATATCTATTGTCGGGAACAGTAACTTTGTTTAAGGTCTTATAATTAGTTACTAGTCTCCAACTTCCATCCTGTTTCAGAACTGCTTAGAGAGGCGCGTTTGTAGGTGCCAGTTCCCCTTTTGGCAGTTTCCGAATAATTCCCTGTTCTTACAGCTCCTTAATCGTCTCGGCAATTTCCTTTTCTGTGGCCTGGTTGATTTTATATTGTCTTTGGGGGGCGGGGGGGGGGATTCCACCCTGAATCACATGTTCATATTCATATTGGACTTTTCCGCAGTCATTCTTGCTTCTTGAATAACAGTAGTGATAGGGCAGCCCTTATGTCAAAAATGATTGATGGCTTTGACCTTTTGACCTTTCCCCTCCCCCATGTGCCCCACCCCCATGGCGACCACCCACGTTGTGTTGACCCCGTGACCTATCCAGATGTGAAAACCGGCATATGTGAAATTCCAACGTCAACCTATGACCTCCGGGGATGGCATATGATGTTTGTACAGATGTATGTCCGTGTCCGAGCGGTGACAGGCGATAAATGAAGTCCTAAAGAATGTTTTTGAAGATTTTAATGGTCCGTTCCCTGGACTGTGACGGTATGGCATGGAGCTAGCCATTATTTTGCAGTCTCGATTCGAACCTCATGCGGACCGGGGTTTAGAAATGTTTTAATTATTCAGTTAATATTACATTTATTCACGCGTTTTAAATATTATCTAGACTTGTTTCATTTCAGGGTTTTGGGTGCACAGTGTTTTGGGTATAAGGATCACGACCGTCTATCTTTCCTATTCTAACTTGCAGAAATTGTACCGGAGAACATAGTGGGGATGTTTACACAGATGTAATCTGAGTCGAGGTCTTTACAGCCGTATTGTTACGCTTTCTTTTAAGAAGCTTGTTTAAATAACAACGAGGCCTCTTTACATATGCTTTGGATTTAACCGTGACGACATAAATATTCTTAATTTAGACACGGTTGTAAAATACGCAGTCCTAAGGTATCAGGGCATTTTTGCTCTCTTGCTCTCTCTCTTTCTCTCTCACGCACGCGTGCGCATTCAATCGTCCCGAGTCTTATTCTCTTTATTTAAATGAAAATAAATAAATAAATTATGAGTTCGCACATGATATAAAACAAAGGAAAACATTTACACTAGTTTTAGTCATCACTAAAAATATAAAAACGTTGTACATTTTACCAGGATCGGGAAAAAAATTTTAACAGGTCAAACGATAAGGACTATTGGGGCCCCGGACATGTTTATGGAGACTTTACATTGACATAATTCAATTAAATTTAATTCATGTTTATTTGTATAACTTTTTCACAAACCAAATTGTCGCAACGCAGTTTCACAGAAAATGTAAGTTTCTACATCATATTTATATCTACATTATATTCATAAATTTTATACACTATCATCCCTTAAACCTACCATTAGAGTAAACTTTATAATTTTTTTTATATTTTCAGAAACACATTTAGTATAATTTATAATTTAAAAAGCTGTTATGCTCATGGGGACAATCATTTGGAGTATTACTACACTCCATTATGACACTCCATAGACATAATGATTTTTTACTGTACAAACTGTACACCTACCATCACACAAAAAAATTCTGCACACATACATTTTTAATTAAATATTGTTTTTAAGCGATCCGAAATATGAGGACTTAAGAAATATCCTCATAAACACATTTACCTTGTTATATAAGTGTAATACTCATGTCATTATACAAATTTGTGTTCTGATAAATCATATAAATAAGCACACACATAAACATTACAAGCTAAAGAGAGTCTTATCTCTATTTTAAAGAATATGGAAATAAATAATTATATATGACGGTATGTTTTCCTACCGTGCTACTAAAGCAAATCATTCATCATGCAATTTAAAAAAGTATCCAACATTTATTTATCATGCAATTAAAAAAAGTATCCAACATTTATTTAAGCTTATTGAATTTATAAAACACATCATTCTCTTCATTTAAATAAATAAAATGTGATTATATATAACATACTTGATAAAACTACACATTTACTATAGTTTCAGTTGACAATATAAATGCTTTACATTATTCTGGGAGCGATGATGACTAACCAGAAGTTTAAGTAGGAAAAGCTCCTCCGTCTCTTGTTCTAACCCTCACCCTCACCTTCTCTCTGTCTCTCTCTCTCTCACACAGACACACACACACACACACACACACAAACACTAAAAACAAACACAAGCACAACACAAATATGCAGCAAAACACAAACATACACGCAAACACAAACACTCAATCACACACAAACACTCAACACAAACACAAGTATTCACACAAAAACTCAAACAAACATAAATATGCAGCAAAACACAAACATACATGCAAAACGCAAACCCAAGCATACACGCGAATGCAAACACACACACACACACACACACACACACACAGCAGTTAAACATTCAAACTTTTACGATGTCTCATAGAAACCTTTTACAAATAAAATCTTTTACCATCACACTGTGTATCTCTACAAGATGATGAAAAGCAGTATGATTAAACAATGACGTAACTTTTGTTTTAACAAATTAGT
>NW_015633211.1:18709-18845 GCF_001515625.1 Sinocyclocheilus rhinocerous
TGGAGAGGTTATTATGGGAGTATAGGAGAGCATAAGTCTAAGTGGACGTCCATGGCATGCGTCATGCGGAGCCCCACAAGGCTCAATTCTTTCCGCTCTTGTTTAGCCTGTATATGCTCCCACTAAGTCGAATAAT
>NW_015633212.1:0-842 GCF_001515625.1 Sinocyclocheilus rhinocerous
GCCGAGAGGGTAGGGCTCGAGTGGAAACCTCCACCACGTCCCGAGTCCTCGATGTTGGATGATTGGTTTCTCAGGGTGGCTCGCGCTGGTTCTCAGCGCCCCGCCTCGGTGCCTTTCTCTCCAGAGAGCTCAGGCTCGCCGTCCAATGCCGCGATCGACATCTGATCATCGGGAGGAGCCCCAAAAGATACGGCTGGTACGCTCTTTGTGGAGGGCCCAGCGCGTTCCTTAGGGAGCTCGGCTGGCTGCGAAGTGCAAGAGGAGTGGCGGTCCCTGGGAGGTTGGTTCCTCGGAGGGGTTGCCGCCACTGTGATCCTCAAACCGCCCGAGCTACTGCAAGAAGTAGTCCTCCCCTGACTTCTGCCAGGAAGAGAACTAGATCGTGGCAGAGACATCGGAACTCCACCCCTTTCGAGGTAGTGGAGCCTGGTCCGCAACTCCGAGATGGTCATCTTCCCACAATGGGAACATGACTCATCCACGAACGCCTCTTCAGCATGTTTAGTGCCCAGGCACATGAGGCAGCAATCGTGACCATCACCCGGCACCAGGTAACGACCGCATCCAGAAACGCACGGGTGAAATGCCATCTTTAAAAAGACGTTCACCCGTGAATGCTCTTTTAGAATTGCTCCTTCAGTTGTGCTGAATCACACAGGGGAGATGGCTGCCGCAACACTACAGGGCTAACACCGCTCGGCTCTGAAGCGAAAAGCTGATTATGCGCTGCACCGGCTGCCTACTTATACTCACGCTGTGATCAGCGGCAGCTGGATGCAATAATCGCATGCCAATGTGCATTGGCTCGCTTTGCTTTCACCCCCAAGGGATTGGTCTCTCTG
>NW_015633212.1:916-2093 GCF_001515625.1 Sinocyclocheilus rhinocerous
GGCTCCTGCGGACCATCAGACTCGGCTATGCGATTCAGTTCGCCCGGCGTTCCCCCAAGTTCAGGGGCATCCACTCCCAAGTTCAGTGCATTGGCTCGTTTAGCTTACACTCGAAGTGGATTGGTCTCTCTGGCGAGATTCTCAATTCGTCGGTCACCGACGTGACGTCGAGAGTGACCGACTGAAAGGGAACTTCAGAATGAAGGTGATTAATTCTATACTAATATACTAAGCATAGGTATACTAAGTGAGACAGATTTTTTTTTAAAATATATTTAAAGATTCTGAAAAGTATGAAATGGAAATTATCTTAAATACTGAACAGTTTTATTTATTTATATTATTTATTTTTATTCACAATGCCATGGCTGACAGTGAAGGGTATCTTGGTGTTGTTGAAAGGGAAACTTAACTATTATTTCTTTTCTCTTTTTCAATGACGTAATTTCTTTGAACAGGACACTGTGTTTGCAAAAGGAGTTTTGAAGGATTGAAGCATGAAGAATTTTTCTGCACAAAATATCTCATTCACAGACTTCAAATTTAATGGTTTTTACAGTCTAGGAGAATGGAGGCCTTTTTTTATTTATTCCTTTCTTTATTATGTTTTTATTAGCTATACACAGCAAATTCCATACTTGTATATTTAATCATAAGCCAAAGGGCTCTGCATTCTCCTATGTGTGTACTAATAGGTTTAATGGGCGTTATAGACTTGCTCTTGCCTATATTTTTTGTACCTAACATGCTTCTTACATGCATAACATGCAAAAAGCTTCTTAGCTTTTTGTTTAATTGGAGTGGGATATCTCTCACTGGTTGTTTGATACAAATGTTTTGCCTTCATTTTGTTGGAACATTTCAAACTACTTTGCTTTTTTGGATGGCACTGGATCATTATTTTGCAATATGCAAACCACTTTACTATCATAAATACAAGAAGATCTGTAACTTTCTAAAGTTTGTTTATGCACCACTAATCCGAAATGGACTCCTGATTGATGCCAATGTCTCTCTGGCTGGAAGACTGTCATTTTTTGCAACAAATGTCATTGATCACTGTTTTTGTGAGCACATGGCATTGGTTCAGTTAGCCTGTGGAGATACATCTATTAATAACATTGTAGGACTTTTGACTGTTCCCCTTCATGGGAACTTCGAACTGCGTCCTCTAGGG
>NW_015633213.1:0-15991 GCF_001515625.1 Sinocyclocheilus rhinocerous
TTGAAGAACCTTTTGAAGCACCTTTATTTTTAAGAGTGTATGAGCAACACATTTTTGTACACGCAAACAACCTATAGGCTACATCAGGTTCCCAATTCCAGCCCATGTTCCGAAGTGAAGTAAACTTCAACGGATTTCCCCTGCTCAGGGAGTAGGGAGCAATGAACACTGTGTAGGCATCATATTGATCGGAACACAGTTCATGCACGTAGCTCACTTCTAACGAGCTGGCGCGAAAACTAGATTAACCGCTGGGCTACATCATGTGTCATTCACCAGTGAGAAATCTTTAAAAGTACTACAATACCAGGACGAAAGATCGGGTTGTTGATGTTTGCCTGCCATCCTCGCTCTGTCTGCACAGCGTGCATGAACGAGCTGATGACGTATCCTGTCTGCGCGAACTGGGTGCGCAGAGTTATGCTAATACATACTTGACAGGCAGGTAGGAAAGCTTATTAAAACGCTCGGACCGAGTCGTATGGTAAAATGTATATTTTTAAGTGTGTAACGTTACGTTCAAAATAACTACAAAATGTCATGCCTTTGAAAAATAAAGAGAACAACAGAATGCGCTGCTTTAGCGCGTCTCGGTCTCATTGAGCATCTTTCTGGCGCATGCCACAAACATGAACCACAGCGAATACTTGTCTTTTAAAAGGCTTCATTTAGATTATTTGACGTTAAATGCATCATATAAGTCTCACGGAAGACAGTCATAGCAATGAAAAAGTAATAGTCTCAGCTAACCTAAAAGCTTAATAATCAAGCTCTAAACAGCGATATTGATGCTGTGAAACTCAACTCCTTCATACCCTGTATGATCCAATCTTCCTGTTGTAGGCATATCAGCAGCACTTCTTTATCAGTCGGCTTTGCGTATACCCACTTCTAAATCCCCTCTGATGCGCATCATTCATTAGTGTCCTGCATTAGGCAAAATCATGACAGTCCACCACATGAATAGCTAATCAAATCGCATGTAAAAAATACAAATATTTCCTAAAAACACCCAGTAAAGACAGTGATGCGGTCAGGACCGTGGCGCCGCTTCCTTTGAAATAAGTTTGATTATTGCGCGAGCTCCGTCAGATTGCGCCTGCGCCCTCGCCTGCTCCGTCAGTCAGAGAGGATGCAGATTGCCGACAGTGACAGAGATGCTGCTTCTTCATGCGCGAGAGACTGCAGCAATGAACATTTTGTCAGAACCTCTAGTGCATTACATGCTATTTTGTTTAGTTGTCTGTTCGTAGGAGAATAATGTCGTGACTATCAATTTATCCAGAATTTATCCCCCCATCCCCACCACCTTTTTAATATAAATAAGCACTAGTCAAGCTGCGATATCAAATAGGACCACAGGGAGATGCCAAAAGCCCACTAAACCTGCTGTCTTGATCTTACTGTAACGGATCCATTCAGAATAACTAGACCAGCACATCTAAAACACCTTCAGTCACCATCCAGTATAGCACTCGTGCTTTTAAACCAAATACACGCTGAAAATAATAATTTACTGACATCTGGACTCCACTCTCCACAATCTCTGATGAAATCGGTTGGGTTTTCTCTGTATTAGAGCGGTTTTGAATTTACTGTTTGAACGCATTTGTTTACTGGATCATTGGACTGAAAAGTTTACAGGAGTTTACCGGTTTTTAAGCTATTGTTTTCGTTGTAATGTACTGATTCAAATTAGTAATCAATAATTAACTATTATTTTACCACTCTGCGCGCATCCCCTGACATGCTCTCGCGCATGAAGAAGCAGCATCTCTGTCACTGTCGGCAATCGGCATCCTCTCTGACTGGGGTCGGGGACGGAGCGGGCGAGGGTGAAGGCGCAATCATCAAACATATTTCAAAGGATTACTCCGTGAAGTCAAGCAGCAGAAGTTAAGTGACAATATGCAAATACTACTGGCCCATTTTTGGGTGAACTAAATATACAAGACTAGTTTTACACGTCACTGTTTATAACACATGTCATGGGGCATAAATTAAGAGTATACCCACTTCTCCAGGCACCACTACACCACTGCATATCAGTCATGCTCAATAAGCTGGATGTCTTTCTTCTGTTCATGCTGTTGTCTTCTTCTAGCACTCTTGCTCTTCTTCACTGTAGTCTTTGTCTGTCTCATCTCCGCTGAGGTTTCAACACATTTTCTTCACCCCCGTGTGCCCTCTCGATAACGTCTGTGGTTACAAAACATTAAGTCCAGGAACGCAATTTTCTCAACTTTTCTCATTCTGTTCTTCAAAAAAGAGAGTCAAATATATTTGTTTCTAGATTAACACTATTTAATGTATTGCAGCATTCAAGCATCTTTATATACCATTACCTTAAAAGCAAGCAAATAATATTAATTTCTTTGAAACAGGTACATATCAATATCCAAAACACGATCATTAATTTTAAATAGAAAAGTGTCTGAAACTTCTCTTCCTTCTATTCTCTTTTTCTGAGAAAGAAGTGCACTCATTATCTGGATGTTTTGGGAAGGTACCTGATAAGAGTAAGAGCCTGAGCCATTCAACCTTGAAGAAGCTGCATATTTTCTGTGTGTGTGTTAGCCTCTGTGTTCACAGGACTAGGTTTCAGTGAGGTGACATATTCTTTACAAACAGAATAAGATTTCCAGAATGTACACATAAGCACTGAAACGAAACAGAACAAGAGCGAGCGTGTCTGTTCAACTTGACAGATTGAGCTCCGGCACCTCAAGCAGACAAAGCACAATAATTCTGACTAAAATATAAATTTGTTAAATGGTTTCAAATATACAAGTAATGAAAACAGCAAATGTGACAAATTATTTTTTTCATTTCATCTTTATATGGAATTTACAAAACAAGCAAATTATATTCCTTTGAAACAGGTAAATATCTATATTAATATCCAAAACATGTTCATCAGCTGGAGAAAATCATTCTGAAAGTGATCCCAACAATATTGTATCTCTCAATATTGTATCTTAATATATGTATCATTATCTTTACAGTTATCGCCTTTGGTGTTAACAGGTCTTAAAGGGATAGTTCACCCAAAAATTAAAATTCTGTCATTAATTACTCACCCTCATGAAGACTGGAGTAATGATGCTGAAAATTCAGCTTTGATCACAGATGCATTTTAAATTACATTTTAAAATATATTAAAATAGAAAATAGTTATTTTTAATTGTTATATTTCACAATATTGCTGCTTTTACTGTTTTTTAATATTTGTATATTAAAAACGTCATATTTAAAACATTAATTTCATAACATTGCTATTATGAATTTAATTGCATACATGCCACCTCCTATGCCTTGTTTAACAGTCTGTAAATATATCAAAATGCTACTTTTTTGTTCGAAGTAAGGAGGAGTAGAATAAACAGAGGTACTAACTAATCTGTTGAGACCATCTAGGTTAATGTTTTTAATATTACGAAATTATATGGAACGCTTCAAGTTAAATTTTGAAAGTGGCAACGTAACATCAAAGAAGATTTATGGTCTTTATTATGGGTTGGGAAATGAATGTAGCCTACTGAATGAGTCCAAAACTATCTAAAACAGAAATAAAATCTTTAGTACAAGTATCAGCGTATTTATCACAATGGATATTAAAATCACAGATTAAAATGACATTGGGACACATTGTACATAAGTCTGATAAAACATCAATGAGTTCACTGTTAAAAAAAGGCAGAAGGTCCTGGAGGACGATAAATAGATACAATGAGGGTGGGGGTACTACCTTTCAGTTGAACAGTCAGGATTTCAAACGAGGACGGCTCTGTGACTGATACTGGATATACTTTGAGATTCTCATGATAAATTAGTGCGAGCCTGCCACCTCTTCCAGAAGAGCGGGGTTGTAACTTTCTGATTCAATTTCGACAAAATAAATAAACAAATAAAAATAGAAACGTTTATAAATATAAATGTATGAATTTGACATAAAAAATTACAGATTTAATGAGGTTAGAAAAATGCCATTACAAAGGTGCCCCTGCAAATCACTTTGAGGAGTCAAATATCACCTCATAATGTGAAGGTTAATTTGTCATTGACTGTGAATTTTTTGACTGTGCTTTTTTTGTTGTTTGTTTGTTTTGTTTTTAATTAGCTCATTCTCCTTTTTTTTATAATACACAAGGCGCCAAATGACCCCCCGCCCCCACCCCTTCCAAGCTAGAGTCTCCCCAGTTAATTTTGGCCATTTCCACCACTGATTATCATTGTTCATTGGCGGCGGGTCAAGTTTCGACGTCAGTCAAACATTCCCTTTCGGTTTTACATTTTAGGCGCTGGTCGTAAAACGGCTTACAGTTCAGGTAAGATTGTCTGGCAAATATATGGCTAGCATGTTAAAACGTTCTTAAACTTACCATATAAATCTAATTCTGCTTAATAAAATGGTCGTCTATCATATTAAACTGTTTCTGTAACTGAATATACTTTCTTTAAAAAAATAAGATATCGAAACAGGCACAAGCAGTGTTATGCAAAAAAAAAAAAACTAATTATCTACGAGTTTTATATTATCTAAGGATAAAGCGTGTAGACCGTTTTAACTGTCTTTAAACAAACGTACAATTATTCTCCAGACACACTTGTAGGGTGTTGTCAGGGAAACGAGGCTGGATTCAGGTGCGGGTTCAACAGAGGCTTTATTGTACAGAGAAATCACCGCGGGCAATGAGCGCCTTCGCGGACAGCCCGTGTGGACGTGGAATCCCCAACCACCTCGATGGGGAGATAGCAGCGGCTGGAACAAGCCGCAACAGCGGCAGTGGAGATGAAGTCGGGGGGGCAGCTCGCTAATCCGAGCGAGAGGCTGAGCAGCCCAGCAATGAGACCGCAGAGTCCCAGGGTAGGCGGATGCCGGGGGAAGCCCTCGGGTTCCTGAACGCACAGAGAGGTGCGGGAAATCAAACAGGCAGCTACGAGCACTGGAGCCTGGACGAGACAAGACAGGACTTGGTAGTAATACTAATACTGACAGTCAGAGCAAGGGAATAATCACAACAATCTGACACAAGACAGAGAAACACGAGGAGCTATAAGGGGAAGCTAATGAGATGACCAGAACCAGGTGTGAAACAAGAGGCGAGCAGATAACAAGGAGGGCGGGGGAAACAATCATGCTGACATATGCGCACATGGCGAGCTGTCAAAACAACCACGCAAAACACAAACACAGAGACAACAAGAAACAGGTGATCAGCCCCGAGACCCGACAGGTGTAGCCTAGTTGTGTAACTGCGTATTTGCGTGGCCATTTTACTAGAACGCTTTCGTACGGAATCTAATTTGTAAAACAAACTAGTTTTTAGTTCTCATACTTTTTAGAGGTCTTTCTTTTCCAATCTCCTGTCACTCAGTGGATCTTTGTAAAACATTTGTTGGTAAACAGTGCTTTTCGTCATCTAAATAAAAAAAACAATAAGAAAATGTGAGTTTTGTTTCAGATGGAATCCATTTCTGTGCCTTATGTAATTTATTGATTCTCTACAAATTTACAGTCGTGGTCAGAATTATTGGCACCCTTGGTAAATATGATCAAAGAAGGCTGTGAAAAATAATTTGCATTGCTAATCCTTTTGATATTTTATTTAAAAAATTCACAAAAATCTAACCTTTCATTGGGTGGCTAAAGACTCTCCAAGGACCACAGCTGGAGAATTGCAGAAAATAGTTGAGTCTCAGGGTCGGAAAACCTTAAAAAAAAAATCAAACGGCACCTACACCACATGTTGTTTGGGAGGGTTTCAAGAAAAAAAAAATCAAGAAAAGAAAATGCTCTCATCCAAAAACAATCCCCAGCATATTCTATTATCAGACACGACTGGAACTTCATATGGGACTGGCTTCTATGGTCAGATGTAACTAAAAAATTAGTTTTTTAGCAACAAACTCAAGATGGGTTTGGTGCACACAGGGATATAAAGTACCCCATGTGTACAATGAAATATGCTGCTGTATTTTTGATGTTGTGGGCCTATATTTCTGCTGGAGGTCCTGGACATCTTGTTTAGATACATGGCATCATTTATTCTATCAAATACCAACAGATAAAAAATCAATAAGTGACTGATTCTGTTAGAAATCTTATAATGGGCCATGTTTGGATCTTCCAACCGTACAATAATCCAAACACAAACCTCAAAAACAACACAAAAATGGGTCACTGGGCACAAAACCAAGCTTCTGCTATGGCTGTCCCAGTCCCCTGAGCTGAACCCTATAGATAATGAGTGAGGTGAACTGAAGAGGAGAAGCTGGGAATCTGGGTCTGGAGAGATATTGGATGAAGGAATGGTCTCTGATCTCTTGTCAGGTGCTCTCTAACCTCATCAGGCATTATAGGAGAAAATTTAGAGCTGTTAAACTGGCAAATGGAGGTTTCAAAAAGTATTGAATAAAAGGGTGCCGTTAATTGTGTCCAATGTGTATTAGAGAAAAACATTTATTTCATAATGATATTTCCCCCCATTTTAAATTCTTATCCAGTGAAAGGTTAGATTTTTGTGAATCTTTTAAATAAAAGATCAAAAGGATTAACTCAGCTCAGCCCACTATGAAACTCGCGCTGAAGATTTATGAATTAAATTCAGATAATATATTACCCTTAATACCCTTAATAGAGTCTTGATTAAAAGAAAGTTTATCGAATCACCATATACAAATGGTTTCGCTTTATTAAAAACAATAACTCATAAGCAAAAATCAAGAAAGTAACAGCGTGTAATTCTTCACCCGTTTTTCGGCCCCGCAAAATGATAAAGCATTGGATTATATAGGAGAGGGCGTTACACAATTCCTCTCCTGCAAAGCATTTATTAAAATCCCCCTATTGGGTCGTTGCACGGCACACAAAACACTTGGTCACGCCCCTTGCTTCAGCGGGTTGCGTTACCATTACATCATCACATAAGCACAGCATATACATACAAGTACATCTCTAAAAATATATGCGAAGGAGTTCAAACAAAGTTTACCCCCTATATGCTCACACAGGATCCCTGACCTTTTGTACTAACCACAATTACATATCTACCTTACTACAATGCAGCAACACCTTTGCAAAAATATACGAGCAGGTTTTCACACCTCAACATTTTTCCATACGTTAGATGTTAACCCTGATAGTGACACCTGTTCTCGCTTTTGACAGGATGTCAGTTAACTGTTTAAACTTTGGAGACGGCGTTGACTTTTTGAATGTTCAAACTGTCAACCTCGCCTCGCAAAGACTCGATTCTCAAATTAAACTCATTAACCTCAATAAATTGTTTAACCCTTTTCATCAATCGTTTATTTACACGTTCATGTTGTCGAATTATTCGAAGAAGTTCCTTAGCCATCAGAATCATGTCCTGCGTTTCTTGTCTTGGTATCTCTGCTTCTCTTCTTCTCCATTTCTGCTTTCTTCTTCGCAGCCCGAAGCTGTCCTCTCTGCATTGATTCTAAAAGAAAATCAGTAATAGGAATTTCCAGTTTAATCCTCTGATTCAGTTGTCTCATATGTGGAGTTTGACCGGGAAATTGAATAATTCCCACTTCACCCTCTCTTTCCATTTTCCGTGTCAGGCTCCCCTGTAACTTTGGAATTCTATTTTCTGCACAGTCCATAATCACATACCCAATTCTTTCACTAGTAAACCATTTTTCAATATAAACATCAAAAATATTTCCTTTTTTCCTGATTAAGGTAATTTCATAAAATTGACGCCTTTTTAGCTCATATTCATCTCTGGGATATTCTTTGATGGCCAATTGGCTCTCTCCATCCTTTTCCACATATGTCTCCAGCACTTCGGATGAAAAGAAGACTTTCTCTAGCGAATCTGCTGTGAGTTTAGTCACCTCCAGAAACGCTTCGAAAGTCATACCAGCCTTTCGGCCGTCTTCCCTCACAATTACTGCAGCCATCTGTAGAAAAGGTGACAGTCATCAAAGAAAGAAAGTCCAAATCTCTCAAACCCACAATCCCCGACATCAGACTCTGGGAAATGAAGTGTTCTTCCATTCTGATACACAAAAGCTAATTTACTTTACATAATGAAATATGCTTTCAGCTTAATTCAATAATTTGAAATACAATTCTCGGTACTTTACTTATCATTTCTGGTCTATCATATTGTCGTCCAGGAATACATAATTTAATCCACCATGGTATAACATATATTCCATAATTATCTTTTTCTAACATAATTTCAGTAAAACCACATACTTTCAATTCGGTTCTTAAGTCCGCCCCGACCCTTACACTCATTGCATGAACTAGCTGCCACACTGAAACAAGGCCTTTAAAACCATTTTGAATCACTGTTTCGGGGTTATTCATACACATTACACATCGGCGTTGGCCATCAATTAATTCAAAATACACCTTTCCAGTGTAACCTTTACACTCTAAACAATATTGTTCACTCTTGTGACGTTTCCACCTAATTAAAAATTCATCCTCCTCTTTGTCTTGTTTCATCCGTTCCACGCTTGACAGAGCCATCTGTAAATCATGCAGACATGGAATCGGAATTAACTATGGCAATTTGTCCAAAACATCTCCTACACTTCTTGAGAGCTATCTTCATCTTGTCCCATCTATTCATTAGTATGAGAATACCCAGGAACACTATGTTGTCATTACTTAGGAAAAATCCTAAGATAAAAACAGTTAATGTCATAAGGCCAATCAAGATCCATAAGTTAGCCTCTTTCCCGTATCGAAACATTAAAATACCCATTAGATACAATGCACTAGTTATAATAATAACTAGCTCCCCCCAATATACTATTTCATTCCTTTTTATCATTATAGCAGCAATATCAACAATTATTTTACTTAAGCTTGACAAAAATAGGATTAAAGCTCCTCTTGATTCCAATAGATTTTGCCAACCTTCCGACACCATCAACACCATCATGACTAAAATTATCCGACTTAATTTCTTCATTAAAATGATCCTACCAATTTGCAGGAAGAACAGGAAGAATGAGATTTCTATTCACACCCTGGAGAATCATCCAAAGGATAAAAGTTCCAATTTCGCTACTAACCTGAAGTAATTCATCGGATGAACCTGTCGAATTCTCGTCAGGTTGACCGTTAGTCTCGTTTATCCCTCTTATCGAATCGTTGGATGCCATTCTACCGTTATCAATTTCGATCTCTGTTGGACTTTTTAGCAGCAATTGGTTTAAATGGTAATTGTTTCAAAGTTATATCTCCCAAATTACCCAAACTCTTCTTGATTTTCAATCGTAAGTGAGTCTGTGTCCTTGCCTCTTGGACTTTTTCCCCTATATTCTTCTAAGGCCTTCAGACTCCTCCTACTTCCTTTTTCTGCAACTGTCTCACAGCAAAGGTTTTTCCGTTATGCTCTTTGTTCTCCTTCTGAAACGTTTGTGCCCCTTAGCTTGAAAATCTATTAATTTCTCCAGAATAGTTAACTCATCTCCTCTATTCTCTTTTTTAGATAGCATTCTTTGTCCTACAGATGTACAAAAACATTTCACCACAATAGATAATAATACTAAGCCTAATATTATTAGTCCTCCGTAAAGCACATACCAGCCGGCGCCAACCAGGAAGTTAACCAACCACATGTCACTTGTCACGAAATTAAAAACAGCTTTAGCGGCCGTTTTTATTCCTGATATTCCTTGTTCGACGAATTCTAAGGGATTTTCGTACCAGCGCGGTCCTCCAGCGACCTTTTGACCTTTAATTTGTATACTGCTATTACAGAAATCATTCCTCAACCAGTCCAGACCCAAATAATAATTATTATCTTTGCCTTTGCACCAATTCTCCTTCCAGTCCTTTCTATCAATAGTCAATGATAAATCATCAATTGTTATCGCGTCTAGTTTCGTTAGAGGTACATTATTACCACCTTTGGGGACTCTGTATCTTAACATGCTATTAATTGCAATATACGCAGGCCCGTGGAATAATTTCCATTTTTGATTCTTATCTACTATCCTCACTACTCCTCCGGCTCCGTAGCTCATCTCATATTTATTCGCCAGTTTACTCTTCTTAAACGTCCAAGGGAGAGGAACTATTCCCTTGGTCCAATAACACAAAACTGCTGCGATTTGATTTATTGTGAGATGATCATATCCTTTTGAGCACTTTTCGATGTAAGCACCACATTCGTTTCCTGTCAGGCCAAAGACGCCATCGGCAAGAAAAATCAAATTACTTCTGAATACGCCTTCTTTGTCTCTTTTCCTATGAAGGTTTAATCTTTTTAAATGTAACTTTCTTTTTATGCTTAAATTCTCGCCTGTTTTATTTCCTGTAAACGGGTCTGTCCCGTTAAGAAAATCATCACAATCCATTTTTTCTCCGTCTCTGTCACAGAAACTAGCATAAGAAAAATCACCATAGTCTTTTTTCGTATATTTATATTTCTGCCCATGATTCTTTTTACTAATTTCATTCCTGACACATTTGTCCATTTGTTTTACTTTATTTTCGTAATAAATTTTGATTTCGCTTTCTGTCTTTAAAGCTTCGTTTTTAGTTTCATTTTTATTAGATATACATCCGTTTCCCATTTCATGTTATCTATTTCCCAATAACCGATTTTAAAATTAAACTTAACTCTTGGTAAGGCCATTCTTTTTGTCCATATCCATGGAACTGTTTTATTTAATTCTAGGCTCGTTCCAGATTCAGATCTGATCTCCAGCTCTGCGTAACCTGTTTTTCGCGAGCCTACCGACCGGTCTCTAGTTGTAGTTAACAAAGTATACTCGCCCTCTGGGTTTAATATTTTGCTACTTTTTATCCATTCTTCTGCATTTCGTTTTATTGATTCTGCGCTTTTTATTTTCTCTGGAGTTTTATCCCTTTTACTTCTTTTCATGGTTCCTTTATATTTACATTGGCCTAATTTCCACGGGTTGAAATTTTTACCCGAACGAAATATCCAACATCCCCCTAATTCCTCATTTAAACTAGTCCGGTATGTTGGCCCTAAGAAATATTTCATAGTTTTATTCCCTTCTCGTTCTCTGATGAAATTATTTTCCTCAAATATTTCTATCTCATTGCTATGCCAGTATTTAATTTTTACCGTGCTTTTCAGCTTAACTTTTGGCGTTCTAACCATATAATACATATTTTTTCCCGTATTTAGGTTATCTAACCATTTCCAAAAATCCCTTGTTTTATTTTCTATTTCGTTTCTTTTCTCTTTTTTGGTGCACCATACAGTCAATTCAAATCCTGAAACATTCTGTCTCTCCACTTTAACTTCGGCTAAAATAATATCGCCTGACATTATTTCCCATTCTAACAGAAAACTTACCCTTATTAAGATTAGCAATAGTATTCCCAAAAATATTAGAATCCAAAGTATTATACTCATCCACTTGCAGATTCGTCGCTGTCTCCTCAATTTTTTGATGATGTCCTTCGCTTCTCCAAGCTCCTCCGTGATACTCTCCACAGACAGCGCCCTTTTCATTTTTCTGCAAGCATAGGTTAGTTCTTAGGCCCAATTAAGAGCCGTCGGGACCTTCTCAAGATACCCTGCCGTACCACTTTCACTTCGGGTTGGCTCTCGTGCAATTCCACCTGCACTCCTCCAATCCAGTCATAGTCCGGATGCGCACATGATAATACATTGACTTTAAAATGCATTACAACAGTGAAAATGTCCTTCGGTTCCTCTGTGACTTGTTCATTATCATAGAGAACCCCAGTCATGTATGTCTCATCCTCGGGACACCAGACTTTGTGCTTTTCTAAGTCGTTCACAGGCGACACGGCTAGTTGCACAAATTTCTCCTTTATAGTAGATCGCCTTTTTTCTTTCGTGATATTAGAGCGCGGCTGCGCCCCTCTGTAATCTTTATGATAAGGCGGGCTATCTTCCCAACCGCCTCCTTGTGCCAATTCAATAGCTAGATTTCCCCAGCTACGAACCTGCCATTGTTCGCCTAGTTTAACATATACCCAAGCGATTTTTCCCCGGGACCCTTGCTTCAGGTCCACTTCAGGGAAACTCTTCAAGATCGGCTCATGCCAGAGCGTCAGATGCCACCTAGTGGACTCTAAGTCCGTCAGTGTCAAATCTTTCTCGCGATCTCTCCTTTTTATCTCTCGGATTAACTCTCCTCTTTCTGAAAGAGCCCTCTCCTTCAGTTCCTCTCTGTCTCTGGGTAGCATAGGGACCCTTGCGTCCAAAAATGCAGCCCTCTCATGTTCTCGCATACCTAGGTAAGGATGCCTAGAGAACCTTGATATTATTCCGTCTTGAAATAATCCTATCGGTTTAAGAACTCTCAAAGTCTCCCAAACCGACCTGGAGGACATTAAAGCCCGTCCTTTTGCCTTGCAGATCAAACATACCCACGAAACTTTGCCGTTCCAGGTGCAACTGCACCGTTCGCCAAAATTCCCAGACACCCTGTACGAGTCTATCCGGATTTTTGGATGGCCGGGTCGGCAATTTGCACAGATAAGGATTCCTGCTACTTCAGTGTGAGTTTGTCGATACATCGTCCATTCAACTCCAATATCTTTCTTCTCATCGCATAAAGATAGAGCTGGCAGGGCGCATAACTGGCTGCATATTATACAGCAATATGGTCTTACCGCGGATTCTACGACCTTGTCATTTACTCCGTCAAAGCCTAGAAGTCTCTCCATCTCCGGTTCTAGCCATAAAAAAGCTCTCGATCCATGTTTACCGTGCTCCACCCGTATTAAGCCCCTCCGATTTATGATAGCTAATAAAGCTTCCATTTCTTATTTCTTTATTAGATCTTTGTTACTCTGAATACCGTTATTCTGTAACTCGACCGTATTGGACCCCGTTATTGATTTAACTGTATCAATCACTCCCGAGCCCTCTGAGAACTTCCCTACCTTTCGTCTTCTGGTAATAATGACTTCGTCTCCGACTTCAAACCTCGAATTTTCAGCAATTTCCCTTTCCTTCAAGTTCACTGCATTACACCTGTTGAGATGCAATAAACACTTATCAATAAGCGTATCCCATTCTCCGAGGTTTTTATTCTTTCCGAACCATTCTTTTACCGACCTTATAGCGCGTTCTGCGATCCCGTTAGTCTCGGGCCTATAGGGTATGCTTTTCACTAGTATTATTTTATTCTCTTTACAGAAATCTTCCACTAGTTTACCGCTTATATTATGCGCATTATCCGCTCTGATACTGACCATCTTCCCACGCCATTTGATCCACTCTCTCAAGCATTCCACTACTTTTTCTTCGAGTGCGGACCTCATGGGCCAAAGCATTTTTTCTTTGGTATGGTTGTCAATAGCAAGCAGGAAATAACAGTTTCCTCTGCGCGTGCACGGCCTCAGAGGCCCCGCGAAGTCAATGCTTACTTCCTGCCCTGGAAAATCTTTTGGTAGTTCGCTCTCTATGCAGCCTTTCGCTGTCATAAATTTTCTGCAGATCTGGCATTCTTTCCTCACTTCCCTATAGCGAGTTCGCCAGTTTGGAATGCTTAGATTCCTTAATCTAAGTTCCACTTGTATCATATTTACACTTGGATGGTTTAATTCATCATGCAACTTTTGAAATAACTCTGTTACTTCCTGAAGTTTCACACGTCCTATCATCTTATCCACCTGCCTATTTCCCTCAGCGGCTTCAGTTGCCTGGGCTGTGTGGCTTGCTTGGTGATAAGTGTGGGCTGTTACTTTTTCTAACAGATCAGCTATGCTTTTCCACTGTTCCCTATGCGCCATGGGCCTGCTTCGAGCAGTGTGAAAATCATTAGCCTTCCATTTCTCGAGTTCCCTATTGATGCCATCCGTGACATACTCAGAATCGCTGGTTAAAACAATTTCCTTATGCCCTAACTCAGCGGCCTTTTCAACTGCGCGCTCCACAGCTGTCACCTCTGCTAGCTGGGCGGTCCCTTCGATCTCACCACTCTGCGAGGTTATCAGCTGCCCGTGTTGTTTGACTAAATAGCCCCATCGTACTTTCCCTGCTCTTTCACTGCCATCAGTAAAATATTTCGGGAGATTTTTATGGTTACTGTGATATTTAGTCATTTTTTCTTCCCTTCTTTGTTTTTTCCTTCGCCAGTCCAGCTGGTTATCGTTCAGAATCAGGCTCCACTGGTCAAATCGATGACTGTGAATGCGAGCCTGGTTCATCACCAGATTTTTCTTTAACCTGGAGAGCTCTCCAGCCATGGAGAAAATTATTATTGGCTGCTCCTTTGCTATTGCCTTCAATTGCAAAAGACGTTTCGTCACAGAAGCCAGCACCCTCTCTGCCTCATTCTCTGGGTAACGTTTCATTGCAGCTTCTTGCTGATGCGTGAGAAAGGCTATAGGGCATTTTCCTCCCTCATTTGTGAGCGTTAGCGTGACTTCATCCTCTGTCTCTGAAACCTCGACTTGCAAGGGAACTGCCTCGTCACGCCTTTCCAGTGCGCCACTGTTAAGGGCCATTCTGATTAATTTCAGACGGGCACATTCCATTTGCTCTGTCCAGTTCCATTTTCCTTCCTTTGTCCCCTGATAGAGAACCTTTGCCTCCCTCGAATATTTGGGTATCAACTCCCTAATATAATTCAGGGTTCCTAGCAGCGATTGCAGCTGTTTCCTGGACTGGGGGGGCCCTTTCTTTTCCATTTCCTCCAGTTTCACTCTGGTACTTGTTGTTAGAGCTTTCGTGTCTCTACCCAGTTTAAATCCTAGGAAATCTACTTCATGTTTTCCTATTTCCATTTTTTTCAGGCTAGGTTTTAAACCAGCCTCCGTGATTCTGTCTAGTGTCTGTTCTAGCAGTCTCAAGTGTTCCGCCTCATTCGTTGACGATATCAGAATATCATCAATATATACTGTAACTGGAATTCCTGATAATATTTTCTTTATTACACTCTGAAATTCGTTTGGCGCGTTACGCAGGCCTTGAGCCATTCTTGACCATACGTAATGGTCACTTCCAAAAGTGAAGGCAGTCTTTAATTGACTCTCCTTCGCCAGAGGAATGCTCCAAAACCCATTCGCTAGATCTATTTTCGACAGCCAGTTTTTCTCCTTGCCTATTTCTGCACTCACTTCTCCGCAGTTGATTAAATATCTATTATCAGGTACAGTAACTTTATTTAGGGCCTTATAATTAGTAACTAACCTCCACGAACCGTCGGCCTTCGGTACGGCCTGCAACGGAGCGTTCGTTGCGGATAACTCGCCTTTTGGCAGCTTCCGGACAATTCCTTGTTCGGTCAGCTCTTTAATTGTCTCGGCAATTTCCTTTTCTGCTAAGCTGTTAATTTTATATTCTCTTTGAGGAGGTGGGATTCCTCCTTGGATCACATGTTCGTATTCAGATTGAACTCTACCGCAGTCGTTCTTACTCCTAGAATAACTGTGCATATATTTTCTCAGAATCTTTTCCAGCTCCCCCTTATTGCTCAATTCTGATTCTTTTACTAGCCTTTTTATTTCCTTTTCTTGATCAACAACTCCTATTCTGCCAATTTTGATTAAATCATCCGGGCACAGGAGATTTTCGCTCCCATGAACCACTTTTATTTTATTTTTCCTCCAAACATCTTTGCTTCTGGAATTTCCTTCAAAATCTTCTACCGTAATTACTTCTACAAATTCGTCATGTTTCTCTGTCGGTTTTATGACTGTCATTTGAGCGCCGGTGTCAACGACAAAAGTAGTATTATCATAAGTCTTGTATAATTGTTGGTCAATTTCTTCTGTTTTTAACAGGGCTTTTTTAAGGGGAGCCGCAACCTGCTATTCTTCCTTTACCGCAGTGTCTTTCTTTTTGTTTCTCTTTCTCTTAACTGGCACTTCCTCTGTCTCAGCAGGGGCTCTTTCCTGTGTGTCATGTATTTTGACTCTGTTTATTTTAGCCTCAGGCCTGCTTTTGCTCCTTCCTTCTATAATGCGAGCTCTTTCTTCGGCACTTAATTTGCTCCATTTTTCGGGGTTTATATAATTCCCTTTATCCCTATTATTATC
>NW_015633213.1:16483-21954 GCF_001515625.1 Sinocyclocheilus rhinocerous
TTACTAATTTCGTTTCTGACACATTTGTCCATTTGTTTTACTTTATTTTCGTAATAGATTTTGATTTCGCTTTCTGTCTTTAAAGCTTCGTTTAGTTTCATTTTTATTAGATATACATCCGTTTCCCATTTCATGTTATCTATTTCCCAATAACCAATTTTAAAATTAAATTTAACTCTTGGTAAGGCCATTCTCTTTGTCCATATCCATGGAACTGTTTTATTTAATTCTAGGCTCGTTCCAGATTCAGATCTGATCTCCAGCTCTGCGTAACCTGTTTTTCGCGAGCCTACCGACCGGTCTCTAGTTGTAGTTAACAAAGTATATTCGCCCTCTGGGTTTAATATTCTGCTACTTTTTATCCATTCTTCTGCATTTCGTTTTATTGATTCTGCGCTTTTTATTTTCTCTTGAGTTTTATCCCTTTTACTTCTTTTCATTGTTCCTTTATATTTACATTGGCCTAATTTCCACGGGTTGAAATTTTTACCCGAACGAAATATCCAACATCCCCCTAATTCCTCATTTGAACTAGTCCTGTATGTTGGTCCTAAGAAATATTTCATAGTTTTATTCCCTTCTCGTTCTCTGATGAAATTATTTTCCTCAAATATTTCTATCTCATTGCTATGCCAGTATTTAATTTTTACCGTGCTTTTCAGCTTAACTTTTGGCGTTCTAACCATATAATACATATTTTTTCCCGTATTTAGGTTATCTAACCATTTCCAAAAATCCTTTGTTTTATTCTCTATTTCGTTTCTTTTCTCTTTTTTGGTGCACCATACAGTCAATTCAAATCCTGAAACATTCTGTCTCTCCACTTTAACTTCGGCTAAAATAATATCGCCTGACATTATTTCCCATTCTAACAGAAAACTTACCCTTATTAAGATTAGCAATAGTATTCCCAAAAATATTAGAATCCAAAGTATTATACTCATCCACTTGCAGATTCGTCGCTGTCTCCTCAATTTTTTGATGATGTCCTTCGCTTCTCCAAGCTCCTCCGTGATACTCTCCACAGACAGCGCTCTTTTCATTTTCTGCAATCATAGGTTAGTTCTTAGGCCCAATTAAGAGCCGTCGGGACCTTCTTAAGATACCCTGCCGTACCACTTTCACTTCGGGTTGGCTCTCGTGCAATTCCACCTGCACTCCTCCAATCCAGTCATAGTCCGGATGCGCACATGATAATACATTGACTTTAAAATGCATTACAACAGTGAAAATGTCCTTCGGTTCCTCTGTGACTTGTTCATTATCATAGAGAACCCCAGTCATGTATGTCTCATCCTCGGGACACCAGACTTTGTGCTTTTCTAAGTCGTTCACAGGCGACACGGCTAGTTGCACAAATTTCTCCTTTATAGTAGATCGCCTTTTTTCTTTCGTGATATTAGAGCGCGGCTGCGCCCCTCTGTAATCTTTATGATAAGGCGGGCTATCTTCCCAACCGCCTCCTTGTGCCAGTTCAATAGCTAGATTTCCCCAGCTACGAACCTGCCATTGTTCGCCTAGTTTAACATATACCCAAGCGATTTTTCCCCGGGACCCTTGCTTCAGGTCCACTTCAGGGAAACTCTTCAAGATCGGCTCATGCCAGAGCGTCAGATGCCACCTAGTGGACTCTAAGTCCGTCAGTGTCAAATCTTTCTCGCGATCTCTCCTTTTTATCTCTCGGATTAACTCTCCTCTTTCTGAAAGAGCCCTCTCCTTCAGTTCCTCTCTGTCTCTGGGTAGCATAGGGACCCTTGCGTCCAAAAATGCAGCCCTCTCATGTTCTCGCATACCTAGGTAAGGATGCCTAGAGAACCTTGATATTATTCCGTCTTGAAATAATCCTATCGGTTTAAGAACTCTCAAAGTCTCCCAAACCGACCTGGAGGACATTAAAGCCCGTCCTTTTGCCTTGCAGATCAAACATACCCACGAAACTTTGCCGTTCCAGGTGCAACTGCACCGTTCGCCAAAATTCCCAGACACCCTGTACGAGTCTATCCGGATTTTTGGATGGCCGGGTCGGCAATTTGCACAGATAAGGATTCCTGCTACTTCAGTGTGAGTTTGTCGATACATCGTCCATTCAACTCCAATATCTTTCTTCTCATCGCATAAAGATAGAGCTGGCAGGGCGCATAACTGGCTGCATATTATACAGCAATATGGTCTTACCGCGGATTCTACGACCTTGTCATTTACTCCGTCAAAGCCTAGAAGTCTCTCCATCTCCGGTTCTAGCCATAAAAAAGCTCTCGATCCATGTTTACCGTGCTCCACCCGTATTAAGCCCCTCCGATTTATGATAGCTAATAAAGCTTCCATTTCTTATTTCTTTATTAGATCTTTGTTACTCTGAATACCGTTATTCTGTAACTCGACCGTATTGGACCCCGTTATTGATTTAACTGTATCAATCACTCCCGAGCCCTCTGAGAACTTCCCTACCTTTCGTCTTCTGGTAATAATGACTTCGTCTCCGACTTCAAACCTCGAATTTTCAGCAATTTCCCTTTCCTTCAAGTTCACTGCATTACACCTGTTGAGATGCAATAAACACTTATCAATAAGCGTATCCCATTCTCCGAGGTTTTTATTCTTTCCGAACCATTCTTTTACCGACCTTATAGCGCGTTCTGCGATCCCGTTAGTCTCGGGCCTATAGGGTATGCTTTTCACTAGTATTATTTTATTCTCTTTACAGAAATCTTCCACTAGTTTACCGCTTATATTATGCGCATTATCCGCTCTGATACTGACCATCTTCCCACGCCATTTGATCCACTCTCTCAAGCATTCCACTACTTTTTCTTCGAGTGCGGACCTCATGGGCCAAAGCATTTTTTCTTTGGTATGGTTGTCAATAGCAAGCAGGAAATAACAGTTTCCTCTGCGCGTGCACGGCCTCAGAGGCCCCGCGAAGTCAATGCTTACTTCCTGCCCTGGAAAATCTTTTGGTAGTTCGCTCTCTACGCAGCCTTTCGCTGTCATAAATTTTCTGCAGATCTGGCATTCTTTCCTCACCTCCCTATAGCGAGTTCGCCAGTTTGGAATATTTAGATTCCTTAATCTAAGTTCCACTTGTATCATATTTACACTTGGATGGTTTAATTCATCATGCAACTTTTGAAATAACTCTGTTACTTCCTGAAGTTTCACACGTCCTATCATCTTATCCACCTGCCTATTTCCCTCAGCGGCTTCAGTTGCCTGGGCTGTGTGGCTTGCTTGGTGATAAGTGTGGGCTGTTACTTTTTCTAACAGATCAGCTATGCTTTTCCACTGTTCCCTATGCGCCATGGGCCTGCTTCGAGCAGTGTGAAAATCATTAGCCTTCCATTTCTCGAGTTCCCTATTGATGCCATCCGTGACATACTCAGAATCGCTGGTTAAAACAATTTCCTTATGCCCTAACTCAGCGGCCTTTTGAAGTGCGCGCTCCACAGCTGTCACTTCTGCTAGCTGGGCGGTCCCTTCGATCTCGCCACTCTGCGAGGTTATCAGCTGCCCGTGTTGTTTGACTAAATAGCCCCATCGTACTTTCCCTGCTCTTTCACTGCCATCAGTAAAATATTTCGGGAGATTTTTGTGGTTTCTGTGATATTTAGTCATTTTTTCTTCCCTTTTCTGTTTTTTGCTTCGCCAGTCCAGCTGGTTATCGTTCAGAATCAGGCTCCACTGGTCAAATCGATGACTGTGAATGCGAGCCTGGTTCATCACCAGATTTTTCTTTAACCTGGAGAGCTCTCCAGCCATGGAAAAAATTATTATTGGCTGTTCTTTCGCTATTGCTTTCAATTGCAAAAGACGTTTCGTCACAGAAGCCAGCACCCTCTCTGCCTCATTCTCTGGGTAACGTTTCATTGCAGCTTCTTGCTGATGCGTGAGAAAGGCTATAGGGCACTTTCCTCCCTCATTTGTGAGCGTTAGTGTGACTTCATCCTCTGTCTCTGAAACCTCGACTTGCAAGGGAACTGCCTCGTCACGCCTTTCCAGTGCGCCACTGTTAAGGGCCATTCTGATTAATTTCAGACGGGCACATTCCATTTGCTCTGTCCAGTTCCATTTTCCTTCCTTTGTCCCCTGATAGAGAACCTTTGCCTCCCTCGAATATTTGGGTATCAACTCCCTAATATAATTCAGGGTTCCTAGCAGCGATTGCAGCTGTTTCCTGGACTGGGGGGGCCCTTTCTTTTCCATTTCCTCCAGTTTCACTCTGGTACTTGTTGTTAGAGCTTTCGTGTCTCTACCCAGTTTAAATCCTAGGAAATCTACTTCATGTTTTCCTATTTCCATTTTTTTCAGGCTAGGTTTTAAACCAGCCTCCGTGATTCTGTCTAGTGTCTGTTCTAGCAGTCTCAAGTGTTCCGCCTCATTCGTTGACGATATCAGAATATCATCAATATATACTGTAACTGGAATTCCTGATAATATTTTCTTTATTACACTCTGAAATTCGTTTGGCGCGTTACGCAGGCCTTGAGCCATTCTTGACCATACATAATGGTCACTTCCAAAAGTGAAGGCAGTCTTTAATTGACTCTCCTTCGCCAGAGGGATACTCCAAAATCCATTAGCTAGATCAATTTTTGACAGCCAGTTTTTCTCCTTGCCTATTTCTGCACTTACTTCACCGCAGTTAATTAAATACCTATTATCAGGTACAGTAACTTTATTCAGGGCCTTATAATTAGTAACTAATCTCCATGTGCCGTCGGCCTTCGGCACGGCCTGCAACGGAGCGTTTGTCGGCGACAATTCGCCTTTTGGCAGCTTCCTGACAATTCCTTGCTCTGTCAGCTCTTTAATTGTCTCGGCAATTTCTTTTTCTGCTAAGCTGTTAATTTTATATTGTCTTTGAGGAGGTGGAATTCCTCCTTGGATCACATGTTCGTATTCAGATTGAACTTTACCGCAGTCAATCTTACTCCTAGAATAACTGTTCATATATTTTCTCAGAAATACTAAATACTCTACTGTAATTACTTCTACAAATTCGTCATGTTTCTCTGACGGTTTTATAACGGTCATTTGAGCACCAGTATCAACAATAAAAGTAGTATTATCATAAGTCTTGTATAATTGTTGGTCAATTTCTTCTGTTTTTAACAGGGCTTTTTTAAGGGGAGCCGCAACCTGCTATTCTTCCTTTACCGCCGTGTCTTTCTTTTTGTTTCTCTTTCTTTTAACTGGCTACCGCAGTGTCTTTCTTTTTGTTTCTCTTTCTCTTAACTGGCACTTCCTCTGTCTCAGCAGGGGCTCTTTCCTGTGTGTCATGTATTTTGACTCTGTTTATTTTAGCCTCAGGCCTGCTTTTGCTCCTTCCTTCTATAATGCGAGCTCTTTCTTCGGCACTTAATTTGCTCCATTTTTCGGGGTTTATATAATTCCCTTTATCCCTATTATTATCATTTCGATTTGTTCTGGGTCTTGATTGGTCCCTAAATCGCCTTTCTCCCTGCGACGGATTT
>NW_015633214.1:0-495 GCF_001515625.1 Sinocyclocheilus rhinocerous
TTTTCTTTCCACTAGTCTGAAAAAACACTTTATGAAAAGCCAAAAGCCCAAAATCTCAAAATTGACAGATGCATGAAAAAACTGTGCTTTTGCCTGAAGTGTCTCCCCTTAAAATGCTTCTTCAGCATTGTGATTCTTTTTTTTTTACACAGTACAGTAATACAATCTTTCATAGACATGTTTAAACGCAATACATTTAAGAAACACATTATTCAATGCTTTTTACTTTTGCATTTACTTCTAGATTTATATAATAAGTTGCTCAAGCAATTGGCAAAATGTTTAAAGTACTTTTCTTACGTTATCACAAACATTCTAAATTAAAACTTACCATTGACATAAACAGTCAGCTCTACTGCCTTTTCTTTTGCATTTAATTCTTTATTACAAGCAATCCTGTGGTTCATAAAGAACTTTGTTTTCCTACCTCCACAAATGCCATCTATTATTGCTTGTTTATCTAAAAGTGCTCTTTCCCTTTAAACCTAGCCAAAA
>NW_015633214.1:796-1443 GCF_001515625.1 Sinocyclocheilus rhinocerous
GGGTCAAAATGACCCGAAGGCCAAAAATGACATAAATTTTATTTTTGGTCCAGAAAGCTTATATTGGTCCATTTTTATATTTTTTCCCCCTAATTTTTAATGTAGGTTTTTTATTATTTTTTGGTGATTTTTATTTTATTCACATTAAATTCTTGATATTTTTATGAAAATGAGCATATTTTTTATACATTTTTTCACCAAAAAAACAAAGAAAGAGACCAATTCTGCATATTTATACTTTAAACATGATGATCCATCAGGACCTAGGTCACTGAGTGTCTCTGATGCTATCTGGTGGGGAAAAATTACATAAAATGGCATTTTATGATTACAGCCACTAGAGGGGCCTAGGGAATCCTATGGAGATTCTTAAATGAGCCAAACAAGTGAAATCTTTAAAACTACACCAACTTGAGGCTTCATTAAGCTTTCAGATATATCGCAAGGCTTTCAGATATATATCAAAACATTAAAAAAAAACTATATTTTGATCAAAAAAAATAAATAAATGAAATTGATACCGAATTTTAATCCAAACACATGCATATTCATACAGTTTCATAAATATGTAATAAATATAAAAGATACATTTAAAAATATAAATATGATATAAACTCATTGGTCTCCACCCCATCACTCAAATAAAT
>NW_015633214.1:1744-1953 GCF_001515625.1 Sinocyclocheilus rhinocerous
TTCATATGGGCGGGTCAAAATGACCCGCGAGGGACACTTTTGTTACTTTTTTTATTATACCTTATTTTATTACACATAGAATCCTCCAATGGGCTCAAATTTTTTGTGTGTGCTCCATGCTCAAGTGTGACAAAATTAAATTTTTTAAATCCGCAGTTTTTTCGTAAATTCCATGCTTTTCCAGTGGCGGGGGAAAAAAAACCCCAGGG
>NW_015633214.1:1988-9601 GCF_001515625.1 Sinocyclocheilus rhinocerous
CCGAGGGACACTTTTGATACTTTTTTATAGCACCCACTTAAACTGCTCGAATTCACTCGAATTTTTTTTCATGTATTCCTGGTTCAAGCGTGACAAAAGTAACAAAGTCTCATAAACATAAGATCAACGCTCGATTTTAAAAAAAATCTTTAAAAATGAATTTTGGGTCAAAATGACCCGAGGGACGGATGAGGGTTTTAATTCAGCGCTTGCAGCGCAGCAAAAATAAACTTGCAGCGGAAACGATCTCTGCACTGCTGCAGACGCACCGCTCCTGGAACGCACTGCTGGACCACAACCGTGTGCAGTAGGAACGCTTTAATCCGTTAACATGAGCGCGGAAAAAATACGCACCGCATACGCACTGCTAACGGAGTAATATGTGAACCTGGCATTATGTGTGTGCACTGCGAGTGGATAAACGCACGGTCTCCAGGAGAGCGTGCGAGCGCTGAATGGTTTAAACACGGTCAATAATTAAAAAGAAATGCCATTTTTAAACTTTAGTGACGATGCGACACTGCCTCGATTGTGCAAGTGACAATTCCTTTGTGTGTCAACTGTGCAGCATGCAGCTGCTTATAGTGCAGACGCGGTGATTTGAAGCCATTTGCACATTTTGAGAGGGAAAGAGAGAGCGCGTTGTGATTCACTCACGCTGTTTGTGAAATAGTATAAAAATACTGATAGTATATCAAAAGTTAGAACCCTTGCATTAAGTTCCTCCTATTTAGTAGTCACCTCTGTTAATCATTTCCACAACAAAGGCCACATGATCTGTATGCTTAAAATAAAAAAAATTTAGAACATTTTCGAAAACATGCACATTCTGACATACCCGTTTTTTGCAGTCTGCTCTTTCCATACTGCAGATACTTCTTCAACCACTCAATACAAATAGTGCTGTAGTAATTTCTGTCATTCTCAAGGAAGCCTCTTTTATTGTTCCAGTTCTGTGCAGTTTGGATTCCTTGCTGCACTGTAGAAATATATCTCAGCTCTTTCCAGTCCAGAGACACAAAGTCCTCTCCATCATATCCATACTGTTTGAATGCATTTGTTGCTCCAGTCTGATCATCAAACTCACAGCCGTACATTCGCTGGAGTGTGTGCAAACCTGAGGAAGAGAGACAATGTTTGTATATTGTATGAAAAATCAATTAATTAAGTCTAAAGACATCAGTCAATCAGAAAGTCCCACATTTTTTATTTAAAAAAACAAACAAAATTATCTAACAGAACATATTTCTCTACAGTGACTAAAGATTTCAAATTTACACATTTAAGTTTAATGAATGGTGTCTGGAATCTGCTCTATTTATGTCAAGTAGTTTCCACAAAATAAAATGTAGAATTTCTATAAAACAAAATAAAGCAAAAAAGTTTATCAGTGCCCCAGTATCAAACATACTCCTTACATTCGAGACCATTTCTGGCTGCTTTGACAAAAAAACTAACAGATTAACACTGCTTGCTTCATGCTGGAGCTCTGTTTGAGCTTTTGAACGACAGATATCTGGGTCACATCAGTGCTGTGATCTGTCTCTCTATGGATCTGTCTCCCTACACAGTGTCCTGCTGTGTGTCTGTGTCTCTGAGGTTCTGTTTGTGTTTTGTAAAGCTCAATCTCCTGCACACAGAGTCTCAGACACATGAAAGTTTTTGAAGTTTTCTTTTCCGCAAATACAAGGCCTGACATATTTTTTTCTTAGTGTTGACAATAAAGAGGATCTGAAAAGCCTTTTTTAAGAGAAACTAAATTGATTCATACAAAATTAATATAATGTGTATTGATTTTTATTTAATATACCTGTATCCAGAAAAATCAGGCTGCTTGTTGTAAAACAGCAGTTGATCTGCTTTAAAATCATTAAGCATGCATAATCAATGATCCCATTTTTTAAACATTTATTTTTGGCATTTTTTGCCTTTATGATAGGACAATATGTAGACAGGAAGAAAAGTCATACTCAAACTCAGTACGCCCAAAGCACAATGGCACTACATGTCGGCATGCTGCAAAAATTCACACATAAATAAGAAAATGGAAATTAAAAATGATCATGTTTGCTGTGTGTGTGTGTGTGTGTGTGTGTGTGTCTGTAGGTAGTTACAATCCTACCTGCTGATTGGTTGAACCATTCCTTTAGGACCTGTATGTTGTTTTTGAAGGTCTGATGGCTGCCAATCAGGGGCTGAGTCTGTCTGTCCCAGTAATCTGCTCCTTCATTCTGTCTGATCCACTCTGTCTTTGGCACAGCTTTCTTTATGTTGCTGTCAAAGTACATAAACTGCTCGTCATCAACCAGACCAACTGCAGTGAACTCTGGGAAGTCAATGACTCCAGACACACCAGCGAAGAAGTATCTCAGAGTCAGAGAGTGTTTTCCTGAAGAGAGAAATACAAACAGAGAAAAACATCATTTTAGTCTCACAAGACATGCTCATATTCAACTTCTTCAACATTCACACTATTCACAATGTTGCATGTAGACGCAGTCAGATATATAGCATTATATAAAAAGCACATTTTGTCATAATAGGTCAAAACATAAAATATGTCTTTTTTAAAACATTTTATTGGATAAAAATTATTTAACTTAATAAATTAATACATTTTATTGGAATGACTTTTGCAAGATATACTGTGTTTTAATTAGAATCTTACAATATATAACACGAGACAGAAAACAAATAAATGGAGTAAATGGAACGTGTTGTATGCATTAAGTACATAATTTCAAGATCTCATTTCAAACTAATTTATCGAATAGAATAGAATTAAAAAACTGCAATAGTGAAATGAAGAGAGCAACTACACCTTCATTTTCGCTTCGTCTGTTTCACTGAAAGAATTATTTTGTTTGCCAGAATAAGGTTGCTTTGTGACCTTGCCATAAAGTGGCCTTAAAAACTGGAGTCAAAATCTTCAAGTTTTTTAGGAACTGGGTCTTCTAAATGGCAGAAATGTGTTATTTTGATTTATTCTGCTGTTGTGGGACTTTCTCTCATACCTAGTGATTATGTACATAATTTCAAGATCTCATTTCAAACTAATTTATCGAATAGAATAGAATTAAAAAACTGCAATAGTGAAATGAAGAGAGCAACTACACCTTCATTTTCGCTTCGTCTGTTTCACTGAAAGAATTATTTTGTTTGCCAGAATAAGGTTGCTTTGTGACCTTGCCATAAAGTGGCCTTAAAAACTGGAGTCAAAATCTTCAAGTTTTTTAGGAACTGGGTCTTCTAAATGGCAGAAATGTGTTATTTTGATTTATTCTGCTGTTGTGGGACTTTCTCTCATACCTAGTGAAACAATCATTCTACAGGTTATCAATAGCAGACCACAATCAATGTAGTGGGTTCCCAAAGTTATTTGGTAAAAAAAAAAAAAAAACACATGCTAACAGCTGATAAAAAAACATAATAGTAATAACTTTATTGATCAAAAAAATAAAATATGTTTATTTATTTTTAATTTATTTTTTTATTCAGACCTCCTGTGAAATAAGGTCTGAATGGTTTATTTTTCATTAGGCTAAAGAATAAATTATGCCTTCAAAAGAAAAGACCTAAATAATAATGAATAGGCTCTGCTTAACATGTAAATCATTTACTATATATTTTGTATAGGCCTATATTGTAAGAATAAAAAATTAAATTAAAATGTGTAACATGCCAAAATAAATATTTCTGAGAAAAGTGTCAATAACACGACACTCCTGACTGGCTGTGGCTCTTCATATAGTCTGTTTTAAAATAAAATAATATAAATATCATACAGTTGCACAACTTAAAAAAACAAAACAACAACAACAACCAACCAAACAGACAAACAGTCAAACAAAAATGAATAAGAAAGCTTATACTGGCACTACTGTAAAATTGTAAAATTAACAGCCTAATTTACTCACCAGCATAAGCAAGATGAACTCCGACAAGCAGAAGCACTACGAGCCACATTCTTGCATTTTCCTGAGGGGCAACTCTTTTTAGATTTAAAATATAATAATTCTAGGCTAGAAAAACGACTTGAAATATTCAAGTAAATACCAAACGTCGGTCTCAGTTGTTGACTCTGAACTTGTAAAATGTCTCTGCAGCAACGCCTGAACAGGTTCTGAAATTCCAGCCAGTAGGCGGTGAGCAGGCCACTTTTTGACTTTCTCAGTTTGTGTAAATCCACATGGTTCAGAGTACATTTTTTTCTCCACATGAATTTCACACTTGTCTATTACAAATATGTGGTTTTGTTTCATAATTACAGTGTATACTTTTTTCTTTATTTACCCCAAAAGAATAGAAGTGAAATTTAACAACATGCCCAGTAGGTGGGGCACATTGTAACATCTGAGGGGCACGTTGTAACATGACCATATCAAAATGTTATCTGATCTAATATACATATCATATACATATATACAAGACAAAAATATTTTGTCAATAAAGTAAAATTAACTTTTTTAAATAAAATAATGGCGTTTAACAATGAAGGCATTGCTACCAGGGCCCCGTGCTTAGTACGGCCCTGATCACAACATACAGCTATAATGCATATAGTTCAAAATAATGTGGACAAATAGATATATAGAAATAAATGGAAACACATTCAGACATAAACACAACACTCTCCTCCCTCCACACAGCTCTCACAGAACATGAGACAAATAGACAAGCCAAAATGCTTTACATTTCTTGAAATAACAATTTCTAAACAATTGACTCTCAGTATTTTTTAAACTATTTCTCACGGTTTCTCAGTAAAATTCATTAAAGTTATTAATGTAAATTACATTGCTATGTCATAGAAAAGCATAGTTTAACGCGCCACTGGAATTTAAAACCGGTTAGTGTCTTTTGCGAGTTGGGTCCTTCTACAGAAACGTCCACTTTTGGTATGGCAAGATGTCTTAAAATGTATTTCTTTTTTTAACATTTAAGCTTAGACCACATTATTATATTACCTTTTGAATTTATGAATGCATATAAATGACAGCTTAATGATTTTTTATCTTTTTTGTGCATTTATTTAAAGACCACATGTACCATATTTTTTACCCTCTTTGGCAATTTTAAAGGTTTTTATGAAATATTATTTCTTGATTTTTTTAGTACATGTAGTCAGAGTTAGACAAATAATGATAATGCAACAAATAAGGAGATTATGTTTTATTTATTTTAATCAGGTTTGTTAAAAGTATGATTGAATGATGTTAGTTCATTTGCGCAACCATGTATTTGCTATAACAATGAAAATATTTGAAAAAACAGTTGTAAATGATGCAATCCTTTAAATCTTAACTCTCAAGTGTAGCAGAATTCATAAAATTATTATCATGTCATGTGACACATTTTATTTAATGCGACAGAAAAAAAGTAACACCAGTGACACAATGAAACACCAGTGACATACATAAGACCAAAGATCCTTATTCTTCATCTACAATTAAGTAGATAAGACTCTACAGATAAATTGTTACATTTGGCATACATTTGGCAATTAGTGAAAGCAGTTAGTAAAAGAACATAACCATAAACTGATCTTCACTGGTGTTACCCATAAGGAAGGTAACACCAGTGACAGTAACACCAGTAACAATTTTCACGAAAAATGCATTTTACAAAATGTCTGCTGCAAGGTATCAAACCACATGTTGTCAATCATGGTATACTCACTAAATTAAGTAGTTTAATCCATTTGTATTCTAGTTTTTTACAATTCCCTAACAATAAAGTAGGTCATACCAGTGACTTCCACTAAAAGCTTCATATGAAATCATGAGATAAATGAGAACATTTCTGATAACTGAAAAGAGACAGTGGACTTCACATGGGCCCTTTTTCATAGATCTTCAGGAAATAGGAGGAAGGAAGTCAAGTGAAGTCATCAGTGTGATTTTTATATCAAAATAAAAGATTTTTGTTAAACGGTAACACCAGTGACACAACTCCAGGGGACCACTACTTTCATTATATATTTTTATGTCATTTACATCATATATTTGATAGTTATGAATACATAATTGTATTTTTAATGGTAGAAAAACCTGTTTTTGACCTAAAAATAAAGCACTTTCCCTCTGTACGTGGCTGTGGAGACGAGCAGTTTTGTGGAGCTTGGAATTCTTTATAATTAATTAAAAACAAATATTGCCACATTGATTGCTCAAGAAGGTGTAATTGTTCAAATAACACATTGTTTTATTTTAAAATATATGTTTTTCAAGTGTAATATTTCTGTAAAGGCTAGGGACAGAAAAATTGACATTTCCATAGAATGACCCAGTTAGCAAAGCATTACAGACTTATCTTAACTGCTAAATAACAGATTGGAGATTAAAATAATAGCAGATTTGTCTCATTTTAAATAAAAACTAAAAAAGATTTTTGAATTTTGGCACATTCTTTTCTCTCTATATATATGTTGATATGTCAACTAGTAAATACTGTAAATGCTAGCATGTGTGGAAATATTTAAATGTTACAACTAACCCCGCGCACGCCGACAGATTCTGGACACATTCGGTTACTACTCACCGTGGTCTGGAGTAGTGTTTGTAGTAGTGTTTATTAGTATGGAGCGCCACCTAGCAGAGAATAATAGTTTACTAGTTGGGAAATGCATGGTTTTGAGTGTTTTACTGTATATTTCAAGAGGCTACAAGGCCTCTCTCTACATGATGCTACATGAAAAATATGTCACACGTCCGCGGAGAATTTCATTTTCAAATGGCAAAAAGACATTCAGTAAAAATAATCAGAAGTTTATGCGCATGCGTCGTAATCATGCCGCGGAAGTTCGGAACTTAAAGTGAAACGCTGCAAGCTGCTCGAATGTTTTGGGGAAAACAGACGGATCTTTAGCACGCCAAACAGCACAGTTACACCTAGTTATCATTTTTACACAAAGAGCAACGATGTCTGATATTTGGACCATATATAAGATATCTATCATCGCATTTGCATTGTTTTGTGGTGGTAAGTTTTTGTAATCAAGAAAACAGCTTAATATATTCAATTATGCGTGTGACCAATGACCTCTCTTACTTACAGTTTCCGGTTCTGGAGTGCTGGTTTGTTCAGGAGAAACCGGGTCATGGAGGGGGTTTCTCAGTACCCATGAGTCAAGAGAAATCTCTAATGTTCATCAGAACTGAAGCCTTCAGTGAAGAGAGCATTTATGAACTTCATCCTCCTGCAGACATCAGTCCATCCAGGATTTACTATGTGACCGGTCAGTGACAGTGCAGCATGTGCTTTTAAAAAGACATGTATAATCTGTGAAGTTGACTGTATAATCTGTATATAACAAGTCAAAGAAGATTTGTGCAATGTTGTGCTCACTTGGTGATCTGTAGCTACTATAAGGATTATTGTATGGTAGTATAATACTGTATTTAAATCCCTTTTCTATACCAACCAGATCCAGCACTACAGCCACAAATGACACAGTATATGGCACCTGTTCTGAAGTATAAGGCAACTATTTGATGCTATTTAATCTTTACTGCATGTCTTCCTCCAGATCCAGCTGGCTCGTTCTGCAGTGCAGCTCTGAATCCACCCAAAGGCTGTGAACAAACCCAAGTGTGAGATTAACCCTTTCATGC
>NW_015633215.1:0-4622 GCF_001515625.1 Sinocyclocheilus rhinocerous
ATTTCATATTAAGAAATTATTTTAACCCAAAAAGCTAATTATGTTGCTTTCGTACGGGTTGTCTTTAAAATACAAATCGTCTCGATTGCGTATGTAACCCTCGTTCCCTGAAGGAGGGAGAGGAGACGTCATGTCGGATAACCGACAAATTGGGATCTCACTTAGAGAGACCAATCTACTTCGAGTGTAACTAAACGAGCCAATGCACATTGGCATGCGATTATTGTATCCAGCTGCCGCTGATCACATCGTGAGTATAAGTACAGTCCAGCGCATATTCAGGTTTTCGATGAGGAGCCGAGCCGGTGACCCGGCCGCTCAGCGGTGGTACAGAAGCTGTGGCGACGGGACGTGACGTCTCCGTTCCCTCCTTCAGGGAATGAGGGTTACATACGTAACTGAGACGTTCCCTTTCAGTCGGTCACTCTCAACGTCACGTCGGACGACCGACGAATTGGGATCCCTACTAAAGGGCCACAGATACTGCCCCTTCCAGTGTCCTGTGGAAGCCTCCTCCGCCCCTTCTTTTTAGCGTAGGCCAGGGCTCACCACAAGAAGACCAGCTACTGCTGCTCTGGCACTACCCACTCAGTAAGACTGGATAACACTGGGAAACGTACCTGTACCACATGGGACAGGAACGTTGCGGAAGCCCATCCTTCCCGAATAGGTTTCGGAAGCACTTACATAATGGACAACCGTTTAGGTGCATATGGAAGATTGGAGGTGATTGTAACCCTCTTGGAAAATAGCAGGAAGTCTGCCGGGGAAACACGTGCTCTGAGGCTATACCATGGATTTTACACAAATGGGATCCACTTAGGTCTCTACATATGGAACCCAGCCCTCTACCGGTTCTCACAGATTCATCGAGTGAGGGCCTGGCACCAGATGCTCCGCCACGTCTGGATGCCAAGGGGACGAAGGAGCTCGACAAGGTCTACGATATGAACTCTCTGGAGCAGTCTTAGCAAGCCAACCCGAAGCTGGGGCCTCTCAGTGCTTCTACCCGTTTGAGGTGAGAACACAGTAGGATACCGGCTCCACACGAAGGCTATAGAATCTAGCGAAAATGTTGGGGGTCGCCCATCCCGCAGCTCTACAAATATCCATCAGCGAGGCGCCCCGAGCCAGCACCCAGGAAGATGCAACACTTCTAGTAGAGTGAGTTCGCAACCTGAACGGGCAGGGCACACCCTGTGCCTGATAAGCCAGGGTGATAGCATTCACTATCCAGTGGGCCATCCTCTGCTTAGAGAAGACATTCCCCCTCTGCCAGCCTCTAGTACCAGACAAAGAGCTGGTCTGAGATCCTGAAGCTTTGTGTCCTGTCTACGTAGCATCTCAATGCTCGGACTGGACTAAGCAAAGCTAGGGCTGGGTCTGCCTCCTCTGAGGGCAGCGCTTGCAGGCTCACCACCTGATCCCTGAAGGGAGTAGTGGGAACCTTGGGCACATAGCCGAGCCAGGGTCTAAGGATTACCTGGGAGTCAGTCGGCCCAAACTCTAGGCATGAATCGTTGACCGAAAATGTGTGCAGGTCCCCTACCCTCTTGTTGGAGGCCAATGCAAGTAGGAGCAGAGTTTTCATTGACAGAAACTTCAGCTCGACTGTCTGCAAAGGCTCAAATGGGCCCTGCTGTAGTGCGTAACTACAGAAGAGTCAAGTTTTAAATAGGAAAAATATAGAAACTCTTTGGTCATTTTTGAGTGAGATGCTAACGGTCTAATCAGATTCAATGATCGATGCTAAGCTACAGCTAAAAGTGCTTCCGCCAGACCCGGAGATCGGCTGAATGGATTCAAAAACGGTAAAACTCATCTGTTTAACTCTAGGGGAGTTGGAAAATTAGCCTCTTTAAAAAAATAGTGGAGTGTTCCTTTAATACCTACATATATACATGAGACCAGAATGAAATAAATGCGTTGCATTCACATTTTGAGCATATGTGCGAATCTGCACATAGTAAGCTTTAAAATGTTGTCTTTATCACTGTCTTGGTACATCAAGCAACATTAAGCGTTATTTGTGTTAAGCGTTTTAATGTCCCTGTTCAAGTTCTGCTAATTCACAAGCCGAGTGAGAGTCATACTCGCAAAGGTGATGTTAATTATTAAGCCAAACAGAATCAAACCTTTCAAAAACATGCAACAATATGATTTATTTATTGAGTGACAGGCAGTGGGTTTAATCGGTGACACTATTAACAGGTTTACTATCTGGTGTCTTCTCGTCATCACCGCGACCTGCTTCCCTTGGGGTTTTTACACAGAGAAAAGGTGAACAAACACACTGCATTGTCCAGTTTTCTCTCAGGACAAACAACTGCTTATGCAACGTGTGTAGCATCTTTGTTTGGATCGTGATTAAGATGCAGTGGTTATATTGCCTCTAATTTCAAATGCCTACAGATATTTTTGTTTAAGGCCAGTTTGCTTGTTATAAAGCAAATAGCCAATAAATAAATTTGCTTAAAAAAATCAGCAACCATTATCAGAATCAACCAATTTCTTAATTTAATAAATAAATACATAAAAATCTGATTCTGAATCGACCATGATTGGTGCATCACTAATTTAAATACTAAATAAAAGGGCCTCAAATTGGAAGTACAATCATAGATGTCTTTTCCTATCAATTCTTCAATAGGTACAGTAGATCTTGTCTTTCATAAAGGCCGAGGTCAGGGTTATTGGGCTTAAAAAGGTTGGTGACCACTGGTGTAGAATGAGATGAAGTACTCATAATTTTATATAAAAAAGTGTTCATACAAGCTTCCCATTGTATTTTGCCATGCTGAAATGATGTGACATGCTGTTTCACGAAAAGTTGGAAAGTATCCCTATCAAGCTCATTGGCTTTAGATATGCTAGTTAGCGTAGTGCTGTTCGGTGCTGCAAAGAACGCACATTAAAAATGGACACTTATTATCATGCTTTACCAGAAGAGACAATGGGAAAATCAATAGCTGTAGTAATAAATATGCAGAAAAGAATAATAATAATAATAAAACTAAATCTACAGAATGAAAAGATTTGATGACAGAGAGAACCGTGATTAGCAGAGGTGCAAAGTCCAGGAGTCAGAAAGTAAAAGTCCTGCCATATGTTTATTCCACCCTTGAACTCAGCCTCTGAATGTACAGTACATAAAACTCAGAGACTGTTATACTGATCTGTGTCAATATGGCAGTGACGCGTCTGACACCATTGACAGCAGCGTTTAATACGATTGACCATCAAATTCTTATATCTCATCTTGAAACATCTGTGGGTATCTGTGGAAATGCCCTAAAATGAATAAAGTCACTTTCAGAATAGGAGTTTTTCGGTACGCATGGGAGAGAGTGCATCGGCCTCGGCACCCATTCCTTGTGGTGTCCCGCAAGGTTTAATCTTAGCACCTTTTTTCTTTTCACTGTATATGCTACCGCTAGGATTGATTTTGGATAAATGGTGTGTCGTTTCATTCTTATGCTGATGACACTTAGTTGTATTTGTCTTTTAACCCGAACTCTTCCAGTGCCTTGGGGCGTTTGTTGGCCTGTGTAGACGAGGTGAAGTCATGGATAGCTGCTAACTTTTTGAGTCTTAATTGAAAACAGAGGTGATTATATATGGTCCCTCTGAAATGAGTGATACAGCTGGATTTAACTTGGGTACATTGAGCCCTTTTAAGAAATATCCAGAGGTGGGACTTTCAAGTCACAAGCAAGTCTTCAAGTCATATCCCAAGTCCTCAAAGAGTTAAAGTTAATGAGATAATGAAGTGACTAATTAAATGATGATTGTGCATTAGTAATGAACACCTGCTATTATTGAGAATCATCATTAAAGAAAAGAGAAACACAAGAACTACATCTGACTTTAGCCACAGCCTTGGATGAAATCAACTGAAAAAAAAGAAACCGCACACCATAATTGTGGTTAAGGTTTGCTTTAGGTAGTCTCTTGACCCTTTTACTAATTCAAAACAATTACAATGTTGTTTCACAGCAAATGCTTGTGCATTGTTGGATCAAGCCTTGAAGAAGCAGATGAGCTTATACTTTCTACCTGTAGCTCATGATGAATGAACATACGGGAAGTGGTCTTTCTTTGGTTTATTGACTGACATTCAACATTAACTCAGAGTTCAGTTTTTAGATTTTGCATACGCCTTTGTCTGAAGCGACTCACAAATTAGTAATTTTACAAATATATTTTTAAATCAATTTAATAAATAGAAAATGAGTAGAATAGAATGTAGACGGAAGGGAATTATTAAGAAATGGTTCAAGCAAGGAAGACGAAGTGTTACAGAAATATTGTCCTCTAACATGACAGCGAAAACCTAGAAAACAAAGTGTAAGGAAAACTATCAGTTACAATTAGATGGGAAAATACTACAGAAGAGTGATGAAAATGCGGTAAACAAATTCAATCAGAAAGAACGAACAAAATCATGGAAACATATAAAATCGTTCTGGTTTCATAGTGTAACCCCATGAAAAACTTTGCGGTTTATATCTCACAACGGTGTGACGAGGCCTAGCGCAGTAGCGCGTTAAACATGAGGATAAAGTCAAGATATCTAGCAATTTTAGGTATACTTAAGCCTGGTGCGTGGAAGACTAGTGTTG
>NW_015633215.1:4774-5108 GCF_001515625.1 Sinocyclocheilus rhinocerous
CACCATAATTGTGGTCAAGGTTTGCTTTAGGTAGTCTCTTGACCCTTTTGTTAATTCAAAACAATTATAATGTTGTTTCACAACAAATGCTTGTACATTGCTGAATCAAACCTTGAAGAAGCACATGAGCCTACAATTTTTGCCTGTAGCTCATGATGAATGAACATACAGGAAGTGGTATTTCTTTGGTTTATTGACTGACATTCAACATTATTGAATTTAAGAAAAAGAAAAAAAAACCCGCTAAACAAATGCCACCACAAGGCTTCCATATTTAAAAAAAATAAAATTTCAGCTCAGGGGTTTAGACATGAACACTTATCATACGATTCTC
>NW_015633216.1:0-839 GCF_001515625.1 Sinocyclocheilus rhinocerous
TTAAACATGGACGCACGTGCAGTTGCCGTACTGTATTAAAGCTTTTATCAGGATAAAACCAGATATAAAAAGCTAACATAAGCAGTAGCATTTACAAATAATAGCATATCTAAAAGTATGAGACAACAACAAACAAAAAATATAGGCCTACCATTAAAAGCTGTACTTGCACAGGTTCTGCACGATCCTCTTCAATAATATCCTCTGCTTCTCAATCGGGCTCAAACTGATAAGCGATATTAACGACGCCGTTGTTTACAATACAACCAGAGCACATGCCGCTGAGGTGAGGGGCAGGACATTTAGACGCGCACTAGAGGCGGTTTAGCCAATCACAACACACTGGGCCAGCTAACCAATCAGAGCCCATCGCCTACTTCTGAGGGCGGGGCTTCATAAAAACAGGAAAAGATCAGCACTTTAGAGCCCATCGCCTATTTCTGAGGGCGGGGCTTCATAAAAACAGGAAAAGATCAGCCCTTTTCTCAGAGAAGGGACAGAGCGGTGTGGAATAAAGGTAAATTATGTGGAAAATAATGTGTTGTTTTTTTTTAACTAAGCATTAACACGTTAGACTGCATCCCATAAACACAGTCAAGCCTAGAAAAAAACCAGTGAACCACCCCTTTAAGTAATCACAAGTCAAACTAAATAAACAAGTCAAGATTTTTTTTAAAGAAATTAATATTTTTATTGAGCAAGAATGCCCTAAATTGATCTAAAGTGAAAGGCTTTTACATTGTTAACAAAAATTTATATTTGAAATAAAAGCTTTTGAACTTCCTATCTTTCGTCACTATGTGCAAGGCTAATATATTAAGCCTGGTCTCAGTCACGGG
>NW_015633217.1:0-934 GCF_001515625.1 Sinocyclocheilus rhinocerous
AAAATTAATCTAAATTAAAAAGTAAGTCATATAAAATGCAATTATGATCTGAAATAAAAAAAAATTCAGAGAGAACAGAACCAATTTTTAAGCCAAAACTAAGAGCGGGACCAGTAACATGTTGGGTAAGATTAAAAGACTCATAATGTTAGTTGCAAATTTATCAGAAACATCACCAATATGAATGTTGAAATCCCTGTAGCAAATTAGATCGAAAGGGAAATGTGTATAAATAATTACAATTAATTATTATTATTTATCTCATCTGCTGTCACGGAAGCACCAGCCGAGTCAGACCCAATCCACCCGCCAGCAATATCACAATCACCTGATTCCTGTCACCGCCTAATCAAGACTGGTTCATAAGCCCACTCACCTATCACTCATGTTGTCGTGTCTTGAAGTCTCTATATTGACTCCTTAACCATTTTGCAATATCTGCTGTGCTCTTCTTCGTCTGTTCCATCGAAATCTCCTGTGGAAGGAGAAGGAGAAAGGAACTGTTATAATTCAGCTAAGCCTTTAGAGACCCAGAACATTGTGTTTCCTATAACTTGTTGCCTGCATGTGTGGTTCCCTGCTGAGACCTGTTAAATAAATCTTCATTATCCTTACCTGTGAATTCTCTCATGTTCTTTCCTCTGTGGCGTGACATCTGCCAGAAGTAACTGTAGCAGAATTAATATTATAATTGATTAATCTGTTCGTCCAGCGAACATTAAGTATAATTTTGTCAATTCTAAGAAATATTTTTATGGCCACAGAAAATATCTTTCTTGCAGTACTAATGCATTAGAGCATGTAGCAAAATCACGAATCGTTAAAGTGACCTTGATCTGCAAGCATCAGAATAAAAAAATTCATGTAAATGTCAAAGAAAGTCTCGGTCACATATGGTAACCCTCGTTCCCTGAAGGAGGGAACGGAGACATCA
>NW_015633218.1:0-1747 GCF_001515625.1 Sinocyclocheilus rhinocerous
GCATAAAACTCCTAACACATTAAAATCTGTCTTTCTGCATTGCAAGTAATATTTCATTTCATTTGGTGGAATCATCTTTCATGTGGGCAAGGTTTAGTCTTATTGCACGAACCAACTTTCTCTAAAAGAGAAAGGTTTTCAGCATATGTGGGCTTGCATTCTCTTGATTTACTAGTTGCATTAACATAGTGTTACTGTTCACAGAAGAACTAAACTAAGCTTGTTGTGCTTACAGGCTCTAATATAAATTCATGAGCATAAAACCAATAACACATTACAATCTGCCTTTCTGCATGGCAAATAACATTTCATTTCACATGTTAGAAACATCTTTCATGTGGGCAAGCTTTAGTCTTAACATTGCATTAACCACCCTTCTATAGCAGCGAAAGAAGGATTTCAGCCTATGTGGGCTTGCATTCTCATCATTTGCTTAGTTTCACTAGCATAGTGTTCCTGTTCACATAAGCACTATACTAAGCTACTTGTGCTTGGAAGCTCTAACATGTTCATGATCATAAAAATCCTTACACATTAAAATCTGTCTTTCTGTATTGCAAGTAACATTTCATTTCATATGGTGGAATCATCTTTCATGTGGGCAAGGTTTAGTCTTAACATTGCATATACCAACTTTCTCTAACAGAGAAAGAAGGTTTTCAGCATATGTGAGTTTACATTCTCTTCATTTTCTTAGTTCCACTAACATCGTGTTGCTGTTCACAAAAGCACTAAACTAAGCATTTCAGCATATGTGGGCTTGCATTCACTTCATTTGCTTAGTTGCACTAAGATAGTGTTACTGATCACAGAAGAACTAAACTAAGCTTCTTGAACTTTGAAGCTCTATTACATGTTTATGAGCCTAGAACTCATAACACATTAAAATCTGGCTTTCTGCCTTGCAAATAACATATCATTTCATGTGTTAGAAATATCTTCCATGTGGGTAAGCTTTAGTCTTACCATTGCCCGAACCAACTTTCTCTAAAAGAGAAAGGGTTTCAGCATATGTGGGCTTGCATTCTCTTCATTTACTTAGTTGCACTAACATAGTGTTACTGTTCATAGAAGCACTAAACTAAGCTTCTTGTGCTTAGAAGCTCTAAGATAAGTTCATGAGCATAAAATTCCTAACACATTGCAAATAACATTTCATTTCACATGTTAGAAACATCTTTCATGTGGACAAGCTTTAGTCTTAACATTGCATAAACCAACTTTGTCTAACAGAGAAAGAAGGTTTTCAGCACATGTGGGCTTGCATTCTCTTCATTTGCTTAGATGCACTAACATTCATTTTCTTAGTTCCACTAACATCGTGTTGCTGTTCACAAAAGCACTAAACTAAGCATTTCAGCATATGTGGGCTTGCATTCACTTCATTTGCTTAGTTGCACTAAGATAGTGTTACTGATCACAGAAGAACTAAACTAAGCTTCTTGAACTTTGAAGCTCTATTACATGTTTATGAGCCTAGAACTCATAACACATTAAAATCTGGCTTTCTGCCTTGCAAATAACATATCATTTCATGTGTTAGAAATATCTTCCATGTGGGTAAGCTTTAGTCTTACCATTGCCCGAACCAACTTTCTCTAAAAGAGAAAGGGTTTCAGCATATGTGGGCTTGCATTCTCTTCATTTACTTAGTTGCACTAACATAGTGTTACTGTTCATAGAAGCACTAAACTAAGCTTCTTGTGCTTAGAAGCTCTAAGATAAGTTCATGAGCATAAAATTCCTA
>NW_015633218.1:6237-6653 GCF_001515625.1 Sinocyclocheilus rhinocerous
ATAAGTTCATGAGCATAAAACTCCTAACACATTAATATCTTTCTTTCTGCATTGTAAATTACATTTCATTTCACATGTTAGAAACATCTTTCATGTGGACAAGCTTTAGTCTTAACATTGCATAAACCAACTTTGTCTAACAGAGAAAGAAGGTTTTCAGCACATGTGGGCTTGCATTCTCTTCATTTGCTTAGATGCACTAACATGGTGTTTCTGTTCACTGGGGGGAACCGAGCAGGCTCACTGGCGGGAACCCATATTTGCGCAGGCCCCGGGGCCAGCTGTGTGCCAGTGCTTCCGTGCCAAGCGTTGCCTCGGCAGTGGGTGGTTTCTGGAGATGCAAACAGGTCTACCTGAGCAACTACCTGAGAACCGCCTGAGGGTGGAGTCTCCACTCCCTTGTAAGTGCTGCTCGA
>NW_015633218.1:10943-16057 GCF_001515625.1 Sinocyclocheilus rhinocerous
CTGGAGGGACCGGCTCTATCGCGTCCTTCGCCAGCAGGACTGCGATTTCCGCATGCAAAACAGGGGCATCGACAGCCTTGACTGATGTAAACCGGATGCCCCTGAACTTGGGGGGACGCCGGGTGAACTGAATCGCATAGCCGAGTCTGATGGTCCGCAAGAGCCACCGAGACGGACTGGGAAGCATGGTGAAACACAGGGACCCAGCCCGGGGCCTGTGACGGCCTGGCCTGTGATGGCAGAGGGCGGAGTCTGGGTGTGAAGTGTGAACACTTACCTGATTCCTCCTCGTGCGGGAGAAAACGCAGGAGCCCAGCTTGAGGCTTGTGACAGCCCGGCGTGTGACGACATGAAGCAGGGACTTGAGTGCTACAGCCCTTACCTGGTTCCACGAATGGGCAGGAGGGGTGCTCTTGGGCAACCCATTGCTGCCCGCTGGCGAGAGAGGAGGAGGGAAGTGATCCCGTGATGCACGGTTCACTACTCTCTTCCTCTTGAGACCCAGAGACAGAGGAAACCGCTCTTTTATTGAAGTTTTGGGTACCGCTGGCTGCTGGGCCAGCAGTGGAACCGCCAGGTTTGCAATGAATGGTAGCTGGCCACGGCACACTCCAAGTGTGGCTGTCTGCATGAAAGATTATCTTTTTTATCTCTCCGTGAGACCGCGACCACCGCCACAACGCCGTAACGCCCGCACTTGCTTTTCTGCAATCACTCGAAGAGGAGAGCAGTAGTGATGCACCACCACTCGGCTCCGAAGCGAAAAGATGAATTAATGCGATGCACGACTGCTTGGCCAGAGGGCATGGTAAGCAGCAATAGCAGCCACATAAACTTTCAAAGTGGAGGGGGATAACCCTGTGGCAAAACGATCTTGTAGAAATTCCAGCACTGGACCAACAGGGTAGTTAACTGGGTCTAACTGATGTTCATTACACCATGAAGTGAAAAATTGCATTTTCAAGTTGCATTGCAAAAGTATACGATTTCCTCGTGGAGGGAGCTCTGGACTGGAGTATGGTCTCCACTACCTCAGTAGAGAGACCGGAAGCTATGAGTTCAGTAAGTCAGTAAGTCAGAGAGAACCAGAGGGGACAGTGCAAAGTCTCTTGAGTTGCAAACAGATCTACTTGTCCTTTGTAAAACTTCCTCCATATCTGCTCCACCACTTCTGGGTGGAGTCTCCATTCCCCGGGCCTCAGCCCCTGCCTCGACAGGATGTCTAGCCGAACAGATCAGAAGGCGTTAGTGGGGCGTCCATAAGAAAGACCCTGTCCTTTTCTTTGATGTTGGACAGGGTCAACCACAGATGCCTTTCGGTGGCCACCAAGGCTGCCATGGACTGCCCAATAGCTCTGGCGTTCTCCTTGGTTGGCCGAAGTGAAAGATCTGTGGCCCGACGCAGCTGTGCAAGGTCGTCGTTCTTAATATCTTCTCCCTCGTCCATCTCTTTCAGCAGGTCAGCTTGATATGCGAGCGTCAGCCTGACCTGCTGCTGTGTACGCTTTACCCAACAAAGCCGAAGAAGTCCTAAGCGGCTTGGTGGGTAATACCGGGGCCTTGAGGGACGATGCCGGGACGATGCCCATAACCGTGCTCTTTAAGCCCCACCACATTGGCATAGTGAGAAGCATTGGGACTAAAGATGCGGGCCGAGAAAGGTTTATTCCACGATCTGGGCACCTCGGTGTGCAGATCCGAGCCCTCTCCAGGGGCGGAAGAAACCGTTTCTGAACGTGCTTCTGTTCCCTGAGAGAGAGCACTGGATCTGGCAGGTGAGGAAAGAGAAAAGGACCTGCCCGTATTTAATCCCGCTATCACATCCATTTGCGAACCTCACGATCTGAGTCGCCGCTCTGCCTCGGCAGAAGCGGGACCCGAACCGCGAGGAACGCTAGAAGGAGCGCCCTCCTCGAAGAGCGCTCTCTGGGAGCGGAGTGTCCGCATCGTGAGGCGAACACTGACCGAGCGTGCTCCGCTCCCAAACAAGCAACACACAAACTGTTTGTATCCCCACCCATAATGAAACGTGGGCAGGGAGGAACACACAGCCTGAAAGATTGCTTATCTTACTTTCTTATCTTTGCTTGCCATAATCACTAATTCAAAGACAGACAACTATAAATAGAACGAACACACATAGAGCGCTTACTGAACAACAGATGCTGCCGCTGTCTCCACCGCATGTGCTTTTATACTTCCTGGTCCCTACGTCATCTCCGCCGATGTGTTTCAGAGCGTGGGAACACAGGGGCGTTCCCAATGTGTTTTGCGACGCAGCTTGAGTTCCTGAAGGGGAACATAAGTTCATGAGCATAAAACTCCTTACACACTAAAATCTGTCTTTTTGCATTGCAAATAACATTTCATTTCATATGGTAGAAACATCTTTCATGTGGGCAAACTTTAGTGTTAACAATGCATAAACCAACTTTCTCTAACAGAGAAAGAAGGTTTTCAGCATATGTGGGCTTGCATTCTGTTCATTTGCTTAGTTGCACTAACATAGTGTTGCTGTTCACAGAAGCACTAAACTAAGCTTCTTGTGCTTAGAAACTCTAACATAAGTTCCCTATCAAAAGCTACTCTCGATGCTGCATTCAATAACGCTTATGAGAACATTCTTTGTTCGACCGGTTGTGAAGAATGTGTGTCAAACACGCCAACAATTGGCTTAAATAACTTCGGTAGGTGACGTCATTAATTACACGCACCTGAGAGGTTATAAATACACGTGAAACGGACACATCCTCAGGTTTCTTTGTCTTCAAGGACCGTATTGTGTGTGTGTGTGTTTGTGAGAAGCAAGTGTTTCTCCCTGCTGCATTGCAGTTTAAAAAAAAAAGAAAGAAAGAAAGAAAGAAAAAGAAAGCATTACTTACATCATGTCGGAGTCTGAGAAGAGATGCGTGCCTCCTTGTCAGAGGCTCATCTCGGACGATGATCCGCATAATTTTTGCTTCGAGTGTTTGGGGGATGAGCACGCTGCCCTCGGGCTCGAGGGAGAATGCGAGCACTGCGATCTTTTGCCAATCAAAGTTCTTCGCGCGCGGCTTGCTTTCTTTAGAGACGAGCGAGCCGGCGCTCCCTCGTTAAGATCCTGGGGGCCGCGTGTCGATCTGGCTGAGGCGCGTGGGACGGGTCCACCCCTTTCTCTCGCACTCTTGCCGGATCGCGAGGTCCTCGCGCCCGCCTCTGAAGTGCGCCCCTGCACTTCTTCAGAACGGGCGAAGGATACTTCATCTCTTGCTTCTGCGGAGATCGAGAGCGCCACCTCAGAGCGCTCCTCTCGCGATGATAAAGCATATGAGGAGTTACTCGAGGTGGTAACTCGAGTAGTCGAAAGGTTAAAGCTAGACTGGCCGCAGGAGCAGGAGGCTCCCAAGCGCTCGAAGCTGGATGACAGATTTCTGTCAGTTGGCCGGGGGGAGGGGCCTCAGCGACGGTCTCTCCCCTTCTTTGGCGACCTTCATGATGAGGTAACTCGTTCATGGAGTAAGTCCTATTCGTCCCGTGTTTTTGTGCCATCGACGTCGATTTATTCGACCATTGCGGCTGTAAAGGCACGGGGCTACATGATGACGCCCCAGGTGGAAGAGATGCTTTCGGGCTATCTCCCCCCTGGGAGCTCATCATCTTTAAAGAAACCTGTGCTCCCCACCAAGCCTTGTAGACTGACATCTTCGCTGGTGGGGAAAGCTTTCCAAACAGCGGGTCAGGCTGGTGCTGCCCTGCACACCATGGTAGTTTTGCAGACGTACCAGGCTGACCTGCTGAATGAATTGAGCACAGGCAGGACCATCGATGAAGAGGCGTTTTCAGAACTTCGCCGGGCCACAGATTTGTCCCTCTGTGCGACTAAGCAGACGGACCGTGCCATCGGCCGTTCTATGGCTGCTATGGTCTCCATGGAGAGACACCTGTGGCTCAACCTCACGGGCATCAAGGAGAGGGACCGAGCATTCCTCCTTGATGCCCCAGTCTCGCCTTCTGGCCGATTTGGCAACTCTGTCAACACAGTCATCAGTAGGTTCTGGGAGGCAAAGCGCTATGAAGAAGCATTCGTGAGGTTCCTCCCCCGCCGTGCTCAAGCATCGGGACTGTCGGCCACCCAGTCCCGACCAGGTCCGGTTTCTCTGAGACGAGAGGCTCAGAGGAAAAGTGTGGCGAGTCGTGTGCCCCCTCGAAGAGACTGGGGAGCAGCCCGCCACACTTCTCAGACTGCCTCTAAGAGGCCGGACCTGAGGAGCATCATCTCCTCAAAGAAAAAGTCCTGAGGCTGGTGCGCCCAGGACCGTGGGGTGTGCCCCCTCGGGGAGGGGCGCATGAAGTTCCAACAGAGACTAGAGGCTCCTTCCTGGCACCCTCAGGGGACCGCTGTAAAATCTCCGCCGCCACTGTGTTTCGGTGAATGTGGGAGCAGACTTGCTGTCCAGACAAGCTGTGACACATGGGGAATGGAAACTCCACCCCGAAGTAGTCAGTCAAATCTGGGAAAGATTTTACAAAGCAGAGGTGGACCTCTTTGCTTCACAGGATACAGCACAATGTCCCCTCTACTTCTCTCTGACTCCTCCAGCTCCCCTGGGTCTGGACGCGATGGCTCATACGGACTCTAGACTGCGTCTTTACGCATTTCTCCCGATCGCTCTGCTGACCAACTAAGAGATGCTGGGCTTCCAGCTGATGTAATAGAGACTATTCTAAGTGCTAGGGCTCTCTCCACTAGAAGAAGTTATGCCCTCAGATGGCGTGTTTTCGAAAGGTGGTGTATGACGCACCATGCAGACCCAGTTCACTGCCAAATTGTTCCAGTGCTGGAGTTTCTGCAAGAGAAACTGTCCTCAGGCACATGTCCTGGTACTCTATGTGGCCGCCATTTTGGCTTGCCATGCTCTGATTAATGAGGTTTCTGTGGGAAAGCACCCCTTAGTCGCCCGCTTCGTTCGTGGAGCCAAGCAGTTGAGGCCGCCCACTAGAGAGTAGCTTTTGATAGGGAAAGTCTCGGGTTACTTGACTTTAACCCTGTTCCCTGAAAAAGCGGGAACAGGATAATGCGCCTCAATGCTGCACTGTAGGCGTGCCCGGACGTCCTTTCAGACAAAGGTGAACCT
>NW_015633219.1:0-239 GCF_001515625.1 Sinocyclocheilus rhinocerous
TCAAAACTCGGAAAATAGCTGTTTATTTTTACTTATATCTGTCAATCTGAGATTGTGTGCGTCTTAAAAAAGTTCAAATTCCATTAGACAGTGTAAAGTGGAGTAGTATCTTCCTGGTCTGATTCTTAAGTTGGTTGAAAACTATGTAGCGACTGTCTTTTTTCAGTTTTTTTAAGTAGGGTTTGATTAAAGGGTTAGTTCACCCAAAAATGAAAATTCTGTCATTAATTACTCGCCCT
>NW_015633219.1:664-929 GCF_001515625.1 Sinocyclocheilus rhinocerous
CTGAATGTAGTTCCGCATTTATTTTTCCTCTGCACAACATGCTAATGAGAGGGTGTCAACCATGGACTTGGTCGGGTCTTGTGATAGCTGGGGGCGCAGCTTTCCCGCTGACAGACAGGAGATGGTGTAAATCCAGTATAGCCTAAAGTCACTTTTGCCGTTCAACAGAGAAACAGAGCAACAGAGCAAGATACATAGAAAAATTGAGCCGTATTGTCCATATAGTATCTGTGACTTTACAAACGACCCAACGGAATGGCCAGAG
>NW_015633220.1:0-1442 GCF_001515625.1 Sinocyclocheilus rhinocerous
GCGCTTGTTTACATCAGAGTGCGCACGAGTCTTTCAGGCAGCATATGGCGTGTTGCGCATTTTGACCAGTTGATGGGAAAAGATTTCTTAAAATGCATTCAAAATTCGGAATAATTTGTAATATATAATTATTCACGGTATTTAGAAGTGCCCAAGATAACAATATCGTGCATATTCATTACAGTGATATATCGCATTACCGAATACCGGCACAAGTCTACTTAGGGGTAAGCAGATAAACATCAAATTTTCATTTTTGGGTGAACTATCCCTTTAAGGCACTAATGGTCCGCCACATGGACCTCCACTAATGTGAAGAAACATTCGTCCTCTAGCTTTCATTTCTACCAGTTTGACGGGCGATATGTTCCAAAGGTTGTAGTACACTCTTAGTTACAAGACTGACTTGCTACAGGTGAGATTTTGCCAATATCTCCCTTACTGTATGTACAGTACACAAATCGTTTTTTTTTTTAAACTACAGTTATTCACCAAGAGGGTTTTATCATGTTCCAAAGGTTGTCTTATATTTAGTCAGTTTTGCCCACTAGTAATTTACTAGTAGGTTTCTTTGTTTTGTTTCATGTTCCAAAGGTTGTACTACAGTAATTTTTATGAAAATAATTGTGTACTGTACATATATGACGGGAGGTATTGGCAAAATCTCACACGTAGTAAGTCAGTCTTGTATCTAGGAACATACTACAACCTTTGGAACATGAAAAAGCCTTTTTTGGTGAATTACAGTCGTTTTTTTTTCTAAACATTAATTTGAATTAATTGTTATACTTCGTTTTGTACTGTGAGGTAAATTTGCAGACGGTCCCTAAAGCAGCCTAGTCGAATATTTCCACATAGTGAGGTAGATATGTGGGGGCGTGTTAGAACGAGCCGTTTTAGGGGGGGCGTGGCAGAGTCTTAACTTTGATAAAGAATATCTCTTTGGTTTTGTGACTTTAGTCTTTGCAACTTCAGGGATCTTATCTATGCACAATCAGCTTGTAACACTCCAAAGAGAAAGGAAAACTTGAAATCGCATCATATGACCCCATTAAGACAACGTCAACAGACAACATACACACCAACATATACTGATTTACCTGAACAAGTAGGCAATGACTGTAGACAAAGACAAATATATAGTACAAAGTAGTGTTGTCAAAAGACCCGGTATTTCGGTACCAAGTCGGTACTAAAAAAATGAAAACGTTACGGTATCAGGTTTTCTTAAGTACCGGTGGTACCGAGTACCCGGTCAACCCGGTTCTTGATGTGCTATCCGAAAGCTATCCTGTTCCAGTGTTGCCAAGTCCGCGGTTTTACCGCGGAATTGGGCTGCTTTAACACTGTTGCCGCTCCACGGGTTGTTTTTCATGTCCGCGGGTTGAAAAACGACCCCATTAACGTGATATTTAGCCCCTGGAATGCGAATTTTACCAGGG
>NW_015633220.1:1679-2333 GCF_001515625.1 Sinocyclocheilus rhinocerous
GTACCAAGTCGGTACTAAAAAAATTAAAACGTTACGGTACCAGGTTTTTTTAAGTACCGGTGGTACCGAGTACCCGGTCAACCCGGTTCTTGATGCGCTATCCGAAAGCTATCCTCTTCCAGTGTTGCCAAGTCCGCGGTTTTCCCGCGGAATTTGGCTGCTTTAACACTGTTGCCGCGGGATGTTTTTCATGTCCGCGAGTTGAAAAACGACCCCACTAATGTGTTAGCCCCTGGAATGCGAATTTTACCAGGGGAACCCCGCCAAAACATGCATATTTTATCCTCGGGCGATTTTTAACGCGGGACCCCCTCGAAACGCGATTTGCCGGGTTTTGTTGTGAAAACCTGGCAACCTCTTCATAAAAGCAGTGGCGACCTCAAGAGGAGGAAACGCATCAAACTAACAAAACACCCCGATCAAGTTCAAGCAGGTAAGTTTCAATTACATTTTTAATATTTAGAGCTTCTGTAATGAATATTATTCCATATTTTAATTTGAATTTCGGATTGAAATAAACATCGCCATTAGCGTATACGTAGTTAATCGTTAGCATAAGCACTTCATTTTGTTCAAAATGATTTCTTTAACTATTTAATGCTCCTCCTAAACTTTTATTACTGTAAAAAACAGGAGGACATAATGGTATTTACT
>NW_015633221.1:0-217 GCF_001515625.1 Sinocyclocheilus rhinocerous
TATTATATTATTTATTATAGAAATTATTACATTATTAAATTATTACATTAACCATAGGCCTTGGCTACCGGACTGTATTACGTGCTATAGTCAGCATTCAATTGAAGTTTATCATGAATAAATGTTACATAAAGTGCATAATATAAAATAGGCCTACAATAAAACATTTTTATCCATCCTACAGTCTTGTAAGTCCATTAACTGATCGTCTTTTTCC
>NW_015633221.1:227-595 GCF_001515625.1 Sinocyclocheilus rhinocerous
GTTTTGGTGGGGCCGAAGATGAATTTCCACATGTGTGGACAATAAAGATTTCTAATCTAATCTAATCTAATCTAATCTAATTCAATTAATCGTACACGAAAGCTTGAGCATGAACATAAAGAAACACAGAGAACGTAACGAGTTGACCAAACGAAGGAGAACTGAACAGGCAGGAACTAATATACACTGGATGATTACAAAACACAGGTGCCAGGGATTAATCAATGAAACTAAACAAGGACAGGAAGGTGACCAAATAAGGAAAGACAGGAACCAAACAGAAAACACAACGAAAACCATAACAAAACAAACTGAACATGTAACATTACTCCCCCCTCCCGAAAGGCGCGTCCCGCGCCGTAACAATT
>NW_015633221.1:872-2847 GCF_001515625.1 Sinocyclocheilus rhinocerous
CCCCAAAAAAAATTACATGGAGATGATAACGGGCTCCAATGCCTTCTCGGGGCCAAAACCGGGGACTGGAGCCCTCCCTGGGCTCAATGGGGGATCAGGAGCCCTCCCTGGGCTGAACTCGGGGGCAGGAGCCCTCACTGGGCTGAACTCGGGGGCAGGAGCCCTCACTGGGCTGAACTCGGGGGCAGGAGCCCTCACTGGGCTGAACTCGGGGGCAGGAGCCCTCACTGGGCTGAACTCGGGGGCAGGAGCCCTCACTGGGCTGAACTCGGGGGCAGGAGCCCTCACTGGGCTGAACTCGGGGGCAGGAGCCCTCACTGGGCTGAACTCGGGGGCAAGAGCCCTCCGTGGGCTATACTTGGGGGTTGGAGCCGACACTGGAGCGAGCTCTGGGGCTGCAGCTGACACTGGAGCCAGCTCTGGGGCTGCAGCCGACACTGGAGCCAGCTCTGGGGCTCGAGCCCACAGTCTCTTCCTCCGCAATCTCCTCTTTAGGGCTGAGGAGAGGGAGATGACCAGCGGGCTTGACAGCGGATAGGCCGGCGAACTTGTGTGCTTGAACGGCCGGCAGGCTTGACATCTTGAGATTTGTAAGTTTGGAGATCTTTTTTATGCCCAAACATACACACTACACACTGACTAAAATTCAAAGAGTGAAAAAGCATAATAGCACCCCTTTAAGCAACTTAATTATAATTGGTTTATAAACATTATTTTAAACATTATGCACTTTTTTTTCAAAAAGAGTCGTTTTCTTACTTTGAATAAACGTGCATTAGTAATATTTTGCTCGATGCTCCCTCTTGTGGCCTCAGGAGAGAAGCCAAAAGCTTTTCTTCACCCTAACTGATATGTATTTTAAATTCGAATTTTGATAATATTTAAGTATAAAATTAGAATTTAGTTTTTCAGCCATTTTGACAGCCCTACTTCACAGATCTTTATTGAAAAGGATTTAAATAATATTTTTTTCGTACTTTTTCAATTAACCATAAATTATTGCACATACGGCAGATTATAATAATTTAGGACTGTAAAGAGACCTTTCTACTGACTCCAAAGACAAAAAAAATAGATCACAGTAGATAGATTTCCAGGGTCCCTGATCATGGTTGAACATGCCATAGTCCTGCTGCAAGGAGACATGAGGACTGCTTATGTGGCCAGAGCAATAAACTGCAATGTCCATAAAGTACTGTAAGAGGCCTATAAAACAGTGTTGGGGAACAGACTGGTAGCTGGTTTGTGCTGACTGCAGTCGACCGAGATGGGACAGAGCCTGGTACCTGGTTTGTGCTGACTGCAGGCCACTGGGTTGAGAAACAGGCTGGTATCGGGTCAATCCTGGTTTTTGGCCACTAGGCTGTTGCATAGACTGGTAGCTGGCTTGAGCGGACTGCAGGACACTGGGTTGGGAGACAGGCTGGTATCGGGTCAGTCCTGGTTTTTGGCCACTAGGTGGTTGCATAGACTGGTAGCTGGCTTGTGCTGACTGTAGGCTGCTGGGTTGTGATGGAGCCTGGTAACCAGCCTGTCCTGGTTGTCCACTAGGCTGGGACAGGGTTTGGTAGCTGGCTTGTGCGGACTGCTGGCCAAGACTTGAACTCAGGATGGGACTGCCACCAGAAAATAGCTTGGAACCAACTTGATGTCTACTTCTCTGGGGCTTGACAAAGGACTGGGCATTAGCTAACAGTAGACCACTGGACTGGGAGCCAGTCTGCACTGGTTGCTGGCTATTAAAGGCCACAGACTCCTTACTAGTCTGCACTACAGTTTGATAGTTAAGCTGTGCTGGCTTGGGTACGGTCTTACTTCTCACACTTGTACTCAATGCAGTGGCTAGAGAACCAGAAACAAAACTGCCACCTGAAGATATCAGAGAGCCTGGATTTTGCCTTCTAACATCAGATTCAGCACCAAAGTTATATACACTAGTCACTGGACCAGAGCCATAGGAGCCAGTTTGAGGGCT
>NW_015633221.1:2999-4595 GCF_001515625.1 Sinocyclocheilus rhinocerous
TCCTGGTTTTTGGCCACTAGGCTGTTGCATAGACTGGTAGCTGGCTTGAGCGGACTGAAGGACACTGGGTTGAGAGACAGGCTGGTATCGGGTCACTCCTGGTTTTTGGCCACTAGGCTGTTGCATAGACTGGTAGCTGGCTTGTGCTGACTGCAGGCCACTGGGTTGAGAGACAGGCTGGTATCGGGTCAGTCCTGGTTTTTGTCCACTGGGCTGTTGCATGGACTGGTAGCTGGCTTGTGCTGACTGTAGGCTGCTGGGTTGTGATGGAGCCTGGTAACCAGCCTGTCCTGGTTGTCCACTAGGCTGGGACAGGGTTTGGTAGCTGGCTTGTGCGGACTGCTGGCCAAGACTTGAACTCAGGATGGGACTGCCACCAGAAAATAGCTTGGAACCAACTTGATGTCTACTTCTCTGGGGCTTGACAAAGGACTGGGCATTAAATAACAGTTGACCACTGGACTGGGAGCCAGTCTGCACTGGTTGCTGGCTATTAAAGGCCACAGACTCCTTACTAGTCTGCACTACAGTTTGATAGTTAAGCTGTGCTGGCTTGGGTACGGTCTTACTTCTCACACTTGTACTCAATGCAGTGGCTAGAGAACCAGAAACAAAACTGCCACCTGAAGATATCAGAGCGCCTGGATTTTGCCTTCGAACATCAGATTCAGAACCAATGTTATATACACTAGTCACTGGACCAGAGCCATAGGAGCCAGTTTGAGGGCTGTAGTTTACATGGTTATATACACCATTAACTGTAGCACCATAAGTGAAACTCTTGGATTTTAGTGGCCTAAAGGGATCGGATACATCTCCTTGGTCATACCAGCTGGAACTTTGCTGCTTCACATCCTGCATTGGGAGGCCAGCCTCATAGTACCCAGGATAACCTCCACTGCTAAAGCCACCAACTAAAACACAAGTACACACAAAATAAAAAAAATAAAATAAAAAGAGTCAGACATCTTGACAAACCTGAATTATAGAACTTTTAGATGGGACATTTGACACTGAGGCTCCAAAACCCATTTTACGCCATTGAAGCAGACTGAATGAAGACAGCTGCTATTGCAAAATATTACTTTTGGGTTGAAACTGGGATCAACAAACTGTGAATCACTTGAAAGTGGCTGCTATAATTGCAGCTGACCACTAGATGTCACTGGCAGGGTCTGTCTTGGAGGCTTTAAATCTTTTTTGGTACAATCACGAAAAAGCCTCAAGAGCGTCATCTGCCCATCTCTAATAGAACTTGACTGAATAAGACTTACCACTTCCAATATGCCCATGGACACAAAAGCCAAAAAGTGCTAGAGAAAATCTGCAAAACACACACTTGTTAAACACTTTGCTTTACAGAGAAAAGAAAAAGAAAAAAAAAAACCCAAAATGAAGTCCGTGCATCACTTTCCAATATACAGTTATTAGGTTCAGGTGTCACAGCCCTCGTCACAGGAAAAGCTGACCTTCTATTGCAGACTTATTGAACTGATTTTGTCAAGCATATTTTTGTTTTACAGAATGAATGCGTTCAATGGAAAAAAAAAAAGATGTTAGCGTTATTTAAAATATATTTTTACCAGATTAAATCGC
>NW_015633221.1:4646-5256 GCF_001515625.1 Sinocyclocheilus rhinocerous
CACACACACATGCATACAGTTGGTATAGGAAAAGGAGTTAAAGTTTAGGCAGTAAAAAGAAGAGAAATAAGAATATGAAGCTATGGTACCATTTGATATTCAGCAGATCTCCAGCCTGAAGGGAACATCAGTTTCTTAGTTCAAACACACCTTTGTAAAAAGGCGCAAATGATACCTAATGTATCAATTAATAAGACTAAGTTTGAATACTTGCACGTCTTGTCTGTCTGAAAGAGAGGCTTGATGCAATCTGAAAGTTCAATTTGATCTTTGCTGAAGTTGGTTGATTGAAAAATAACCAGTTTGAATCAGAGAATCCCGGTGAATGGAAAGTCAAGGCCGAAGCCTGGCATGAATTTAGTGGGTTGCAGAAGCGTTCTAGCTCATGTCTTCATCTTAGAATCTAACCGAACCGCAGACTGAAAGCGGGTCACTGATGTGAGGCCTTTAAGGTCTGAGAAGATTCACGCCTCTCAAGATGGGCTTGTCCAATGAGAAAGGCCGGAATCCCAAGTGGGAGTTTGGAAATACTGGGGAGTTTATGACCCTTTGTGTGGAAGCATGGTAATTTGCATATGGAACTTGAATCAAAATTACTAAAGATTCTCAG
>NW_015633221.1:12209-16911 GCF_001515625.1 Sinocyclocheilus rhinocerous
CAAAAGCTTTTCTTCACCCTAACTGAAATTATGCGTTTTAAATTCGTTCGAATTTTATATTTAAGTATAAAATTAGAATTTAGTTTTTCAGCCATTTTGACAGCCCTACTTCACAGATCTTTATTGAAAAGGATTTAAACAATATTTTTTCATACTTTTTCAATTAACCATAAATAATTATTACACATACACCTGTGGAAGTTTTTGAGACACTCACGGTTTACAGGCGGCAGATTATAATAACTTAGGACTGTAAAGAGACCTTTCTACTGACTCCTACTAGGACTGTCCAGGGTCCCTGATCATGGTTGAACATGCCATAGTCCTGCTGCAAGGAGACATGAGGACTGCTTATGTGGCCAGAGCAATAAACTGCAATGTCCATAATGTACTGTAAGAGGCCTATAAAACAGTGCTACAGAGAGACAAAGACGACTGATCATTCTTGCAATGGCAAACCATGTGTCCCCAGACGCGTTTGAGAACTTGCAAGTGCCTTGGTGGAAAAGTGGGGTAATATCTCACAGCGAGAACTGGCACATCTCCATGTCCATGAGGATGTGATGTACTTACTGTAACTTTTGAAATTGACACACCTCTGTTTAGGGACTCACCCCATTTGTTCAAACGTTATTAAAACTTCTGACTTTGTAAAAACATCTGCCTGTTAAAATATTTGACAGAAATAAAAGCAGTTGAAAGCGAGGACCTTAGGATTTATATGCACACAATGACAAGCAACTGGAGAAACACGCACTAGTGATGTCAATGTACAATCAACATTTAGAGGACAAAGAAACTAGTTACCCATGATTTTTTTTTTACATAACCAGCCTGCGATCACACCTTGACCCAAGCAGTCGTAATCAGTACAAAGAACTCTTAAAATAATTTAAACGGATTACATAACCACAGAGAGAATGCCAAAGAAAACTGAAGATGAGGTAAATGTGCCAACAATAGAACGTCACAGGTGAAATATATTGAACCACTAGTAGACAAGTGTTTCTTCCTCCCCTCCCCCCTTTTCCTAGAAGACATCATACACCTCACATTAAATACTACTGCATCAGTGGACCACATTAAAGCCCTTGCTGATTTAGAGAACCAAAAAAAGAACCCAGCAAACACAAATACCAAGTTTGTGATATTTATGGTTTAAAAAAACAAAAAACAAAAAAAAACAAACAAACATCATGACTTCTATGACTTCACTTGCTGCAACAACCTCAACATGCCTGGTGAGAAGCGTTCATCTTGAGTAGTCTGGAAGCGCAGTGGTGCTGCATCCTGAAGGTGAGGCAGCAACACAGACTCATAGCTTGAAACAAGTTGTACATTACTGGGTTGCTCTAGGGGTTGGGAACCAAAACTGGAAAGAGACCCATAACTTGACTGCTCTAGCATAGAAGGGAGCTGGAATCCAGGCTGAAGAGACACAGATTGGCCACTGGGCTGGGACACAGACTGGTAGTGAGCTTGTGCTGACTGGTAGTTGGTTTGTGATGACTGCAGGCCACTGGGTTGCGAGACAGACTGGTATCGGGTCAGTCCTGGTTTTTGGCCACTAGGCTGTTGCGTAGACTGGTAGCTGGTTTGTGCGGACTGCAGGCCACTAGTTTGTGGCACAGACTGGTAGCTAGCTTGTGCCGACTGCAACCCACTAGGCTGTGAGATAGGCTGGTATTGGATCGGTCCTGGTTTTTGGCCATCAGGCCGGGGCACAAACTGGTAACGTGTTTGGGCTGATTGGTAGCTGGTTTGTGCTGACTGCAGGCCACTAGGGTGGGGAACAGACTGGTAGCTGGTTTGTGCTGACTGCAGGCTACTGGGTTGAGAGACAGGCTGGTATCGGGTCAGTCCTGGTTTTTGGCCACTAGGCTGTTGCATAGACTGGTAGCTGGCTTGTGCGGACTGCAGGACACTAGGTAGAGAGATAGGCTGGTATCGGGTAAGTCCTGGTTTTTGGCTACTAGGCTGTTGCATAGACTGGTAGCTGGCTTGAGCGGACTGCAGGCCACTGGGTTGGGAGACAGGCTGGTATCGGGTCAGTCCTGGTTTTTGGCCACTAGGCTGTTGCATAGACTGGTAGCTGGCTTGAGCGGACTGCAGGACACTGGGTTGAGAGACAGGCTGGTATCGGGTAAGTCCTGGTTTTTGGCCACTAGGCTGTTGCATAGACTGGTAGTTGGCTTGAGCTGACAGCAGAGCAGTAGGTTGGGGCAAAGATTGGTAGCTGGTTTTTGCTGACTGCAGGCCACTAGGTTGGGGCACAGACTGATAGCTGGCTTTTGCCGACTGCAGGCCACTGGGTTGAGAGACAGGCTGGTATCGGGTCAGTCCTGGTTTTTGGCCACTAGGCTGTTGCATAGACTGGTAGCTGGCTTGAGCGCTGGCCAAGACTTGAACTCAGGATGGGCCTGCCACCAGAAAATAGCTTGGAACCAACTAGTCTACTTCTCTGGGGCTTGACAAAGGACTGGGCATTAGCTAACAGTTGACCACTGGACTGGGAGCCAGTCTACACTGGTTGCTGGCTATTAAAGGCCACAGATTCCTTACTAGTCTGCACTACAGTTTGATAGTTAAGCTGTGCTGGCTTGGCTACAGTCTTACTTCTCACACTTGTACTCAATGCAGTGGCTAGAGAACCAGAAACAAAACTGCCACCTGAAGATATCAGAGAGCCTGGATTTTGCCTTCTAACATCAGATTCAGGACCAAAGTTATATACACTAGTCACTGGACCAGAGCCATAGGAGCCAGTTTGAGGGCTATAGCTTACACTGCTATATACACCATTAACTGTAGCACCACAAGTGAAATTCTTGGATTTTAGTGGCCTAAAGGGATCTGATAAATCTCCTTGGTCATACCAGCTGGAACTTTGCTGCTTCACATCCTGCATTGGGAGGCCAGTCTCGTAGTAACCAGGATAACCTCCACTGCTAAAGCCACCAACTAAAACACAAGTACAAAAAAAAAAAATAATAAAATAAAAAAAATAATAAAAAGTCAGACATCTTGACAAACTTGAATTATAGAACTTATAGATGGGACATTTGACACTGATGCTCCAAAGCCCATTTTACTCCATTGAAGCAGACTGGTTCAAAAGACTATGCCAAGGCTTGTATCAAATCTCTGCAATCACGTGACGATGACACTTGAGGCTTCACATGTCAATGAAACACCTATAGCAAGGTGACTGATTCACATCTTTGGCGTGGCGTTATTAATAAGGAGACGTGAAATGCTTGGTGCTCCCTCCCTGCTTCATAGTAACACTTTCATATGTGGACAATGATTCTCAGAATGAAGACAGCTGCGATTGCAGAGTATTGCTTTTGGGTTGAAACTGGGATCAACAAGCTGTGAATCATTTGAAAATGGCTGCTATAATTGCAGCTGACCACTAGATGTCACTGGTAGGGTCTGTCTTTGAGGCTTTAAAGCTTTGAATCTTTTTTTGGTACAATCAGGAAAAAGCCTCCGAAGTGTCACAAGGCTTCATCTGCCCATCTCTAACAGAACTTGACTGAATAAGACTTACCACTTCCAATACACCCATGGACACAAAAGCCAAAAAGTGCTAGAGAAAATCTGCAAAACAAACACATGTTAAAGACTTCGCTTGACAGGAGAGAGAAGAAAAAAAAAAAAAATTCCAATACACCCATGGACACAAAAGCCAAAAAGTGCTAGAGAAAATCTGCAAAACAAACACTAGTTAAACACTTTGCTTTACAGAGAAAAAAAAAAGAAAAAAAAAAGACAGAAACAAATCAAAAATAAACCTTAAGAGTTGGACAGTGGTACCCTCCATGTTCAACAACAACAAAAAAAGAAGAAACAAAACACCTTAACAAAACCAATACAAAATCAGGAGACACATTTATACCCCCCACAGCACATATTAGTGCTGTTGAACTGGACTTTTTATAGTGCCTGCTACTGCCAATTGTCAGACAATCAGTTGTCATGGGAACATGTAATATACAGTTATTAGGTTCAGGTGTCACAGCCCTCATTACAGGCAAAGCTGACCTTCTGATGTAAAACACGTAAAAAGAAATATGCAACATGAGCAGATCTAAACTTAATGCGCAATCGACAATTTTTATGTCATTTTCATTTTCACTTTATTTGCGACAGCTGTAATTGATTTAGTTTAATTGTGCAGGGGCATTTTTGTTCAGTTTGGTGGCATTTTTTGCCCCAAGTTAATTTCAGACCCATGGCCAGGGGAAGGTAAGTCTACACACACCGCCTTTGGCAGCATCCTAATATGTTAAAGTTACGGGTTTAATAATGCTAATATTTTCATTAACAGGGAAAAAAATCATTTTCAATTTGAGCAGTGGTGTATAACTAATAAATTCTTAACAGTTTAAGGGGCGGTTTCCCAAACAGAGATTAAGCCTAGTCCTAGAATTGGCCCTCTAAACTAGATTAACTGAAATCTGCTTTCTATGTCATGGTTTTAAATAGTCTTTTAGACTTAGTCTAGTCCAGAATTAAATAGCCTGATTCCTGGAGGAAGAATAGAGCTATATCAGAACTAAATGGAGGCTTAAATTAAACCTATACCAGGAGGCAGGATTAACTTTGATTAACGTTGTGTTTCCAGTCTTTATATACAGTATGCATGTATATATGTATTGTAACGGGGTGAAGAATCACACGACAAGTAATCTCAATC
>NW_015633222.1:0-1434 GCF_001515625.1 Sinocyclocheilus rhinocerous
TTCATTCACTTGGTGAGCATAACCGTTTTTACAGCTCTGTGACACGTCACACAACCCTTCAAAAGGCTTATATAAACGCCACAGAATAAGTCTTAAAAGTTCTCAGAGGTGCAACAGCGCGTTCATATGTTTTCGATACAGAGTGCAAATGGCTGTGCATTTATTTGTGTTTTTAACTCGATGGGAGCGAAATGAAACTGTCTGAAAGCAAAGCTGTGTGTGTTCCCCTCTTCCTCCTCCTCCGCTCCGCTGCGCACCACGCCCACTTTTTTTTTTTTTTTTACCATTTTTTTAAACTGTGGTGAGAACTGACCAGTGCTGAAAGGGGAGAATAGCTGTCATCTCTGGGTCTGGCTCGGACAATGCTACCGTCCCCGAAGGGGGTAACGCAGCCGAGTCATCATCCCCAGAGAGAGAGAGCTCGCCCTCCGATGCAGCGATCAACATCTGGTCGTCAGGGGGCGGACCGAAGGATACGGGTGGTTCCCTCCGTCCTGCAGAGGGACCGGACCAAACAGCCTGCGCCATCTAGAGTTTCATGACAGAACTTGGTACAACAGATTGGGTGACAGGGTTGAATATTTAGTCCAATTTTTTCTATTATTCAGATCAACAAGTTTGAGGTAAAAAAAATAAATAATGAAATAAAATGTTGGTTTGAGTTTGTAGATATTAAACTCATATTTCAAATAAATAAAAATTTATCATTTTGATGCGTTTAAAACTAGCTATTTTTTTCGTGTTCATTTTATGTTAGATAATCGGTCTTTGTCAGGTGACGTCACACTCACGCGAATCGAAGTGCATTTTGGGTATCGCTGCCATTTGTAAGGTATCAAAGCCGAGGTGTTCTGTAGTTGGAGAATTGTCTTTTTCATTTGATTTAAAATGGTACGTTCTTGTTGTGTTAAAGTCTGCAATAGTGAATTACATGATAGAAAAGGTCAAAAACTCACCACGAAGAAAGATATTTTAGGTCTCACACTTGAAAAAGACCAAAGAGGCCTCGCTGCGTCAGATGGCCTGGGTTGCAGCGGTGATATGCAAAATCATCATATTTGCCAACATATCTCCGGTTATGGTCGTTTACCCTCGACATTTTCATAAAGGTAAGTAAGAGATTCTTTTAGATGTGCTTATTTTCTGTTTTCTGACGTACACTGTAAAAAAAAACACGTAAAAAAAAGGTGCAATGCATGGCAGCACAGGGTGCCAAACGTTTGTCATTAATGGGAATAACGGTGATACACCAAGAACTGAAGTAACATGTTTACACAGCAACATGATCAATGGTACATTGACGATAAAATACAATGAAATGTTTAAAGTGTAATCTGAAATTAAATTTTTTTTTTGTCTGTGTAATTAAGAAACATGCAGAGACCATTGAATTAAATACCATTCTTTGACTGAAAATTTAAATAACATGTTTGA
>NW_015633223.1:0-603 GCF_001515625.1 Sinocyclocheilus rhinocerous
ATTTATGAATATGAGTTAACAAATCTTTAGCCATCCACTAGGGGCCATTTTGACTTTCACTGCTAGTCGACAGTTAGAGCAGAGTTGGCTCGAGTATCAGTCACGCTCAGTGTTGCCAAGTCCATGGTTTTCCCGCGCAATTGGGCTACTTTAACACTTGCCGCGTTTTGTAGTTTTGGGCTAGTTTTGAGTAGCAATTAGGCGGGTTTTGTTGTGAAAACCTGGCAACCCTGGTCACGCTTATTGACAGTGTAAGAGGATTTACGATTAGCCGTGTCGGAAATCCAACCACGGATTGGCATGTTGTTGTCTCAGAAACAGGCTCAGCCATCACATTGAATCAGGTAAACTGTTATATATTTATGTTTCAAAGTGAAATTAGACAAACTTGGGGGGATGTCCTAAAAGGTTGAAAACCCCTGATATACATGAACAACAATATCACATTAAACCACAGAAATTCCAAAATGACATTTCCCTTACATTCAACTTCCAAAAGTGCATTCATCTTTGCCATGTTACATTCATTTAGTTGACTAGTGTTATACGCTGTATTAACAAAAACATTAATTGCATAAATAAAAACACTTACACTGACAAGCT
>NW_015633223.1:767-924 GCF_001515625.1 Sinocyclocheilus rhinocerous
GAACCAGCTTTACTGACGAGATGCGCATGACAATCACATGCGATTTATCATGCAGCCATAAGTTTGTTTGTTGATCACAAAGTACAAAATAGATGAGGAAAACTAGAATGCAGGGTGTATTCAAAGCGCCACCATTACTGTCTAGAGTGCGTGGAGT
>NW_015633224.1:0-7744 GCF_001515625.1 Sinocyclocheilus rhinocerous
CCCCCCCTTTAAAGGGACTTTTTTTTCCCTTAAAGGGACTTTGATTACATGCAAGAACAGTTTCTTAAAAATACAGTTGTACACTACACGTGCATATTCAAAATAATTAAGTGCGCTTTTTTCACGAGGATGTGCAGTGGTCACTGACCATGCCAAGGTGTTGCTATGTGGTTGCTAAGGTGTTCAGAATAGTTTTTAGCACATTATTATGTGGCTGTTAGGTGGTTGCTTACATACTAATACACATGCAATGTATTTGATTATAATTTTAACTGTAGTGTGTTATTTGATATTTTATTTAAAGTAAATGTATTTGAAATGCACTAAATTGCATCGTCATCATCACAAATGTGTAATTAATAATATATTTAAATACATGACATACAAGTTTTCAAAAATAAATTTGTTTTCCATAAATGCTTGTTAGAACATTCAGCAGTACACTTAAACCACATTGCAAAGACAGAAATATTATGAAAACACATATAAAGATGTACTTAAGTCCTATGTAAAGGCATAGTTCACCCAAAAATTACAGAATGTAGGTAACCAAAAAGTTGACGGTAGCCATTGACTTCCATAGTATGGGAAAAAACACTACCGCTAACTGTCTGGTTACCAATATTCTTCAAAACATCTTCTTATGAGTTCAGCTGAAACAAATTCATACAGTTTGGAACAACTTGAAGGTGAGTAAATAGTGACAATTTTCATTTTTGAGTGAACTATCCCAAACGCCACTCAGATTTTCTTCAGAAAAAGTACAACTTAGTTTGAAAATAGCAGAGTCCTCAAACAACTATAACAATTTGAACGTGTCTTTACTGAAAGAAAGTTCATGCAGTAACCCTTAAGTTGACAGATTGCCTTGTTCCGGGATCAGTCCCATTACCACTGCTCTAGTATATATACCTCAATACCCATCACAGCAGTAGCACTACATACAGCATCACAGTCAAAAACTATCAGTGATTCACTGTCCATCTGTGGGATGAGACGTGCTTCGTTCTCTAATCAGGACCATGTGAGCTTTATCTGCTGGGGTTCTGGCCATCTGTAAACAGGTCAAACAAAAAGATGAAAAGTTTGCACTATCTCTTTGTGGTTTTCTTCTTTACGACTGTCGACTCTTGTTCTGTTTCCTGAGATCAGCGCACACAGGAAGTGCTCTCTTTCTGTAACGGGCACATGAGGCTTCAGGCCTAGTCAAAATCACCGTGTTAGTTTGAACGTAAGTGTGTTTCCAGAGCGCAGTTGACAGTGCTGTGGGTGTTGAATGTTCCTTATGTTAGGGAGTGTTTGGTTTTGTTTTTCTTGCTGGTGATGTGGAGAGTCCCTCAGAGCATGCTTCATTTTGCATAGGGGAGGATTGTGGGAGGAGGGTGTGAAAGCAGATTCTCCATCCACTGTTTGTTTTGCTCGTTGGATAAACATTGGAACGTTGGATGAGCATTTATATAATTTCATGATCGTGTAATATGATATGATATCTTCATCCTTAGCTATTGACCAGTTGACATTTAATTTTACTATCCTTAACAAAGAAGCTGATATTTTATAAATGTATTGTATATGTGTGTCTGTGTGTGTGTGTGTGTGTGTGTGTGTGCATGTATTTACAAAATATCACATATTTTATCACATATATTTTATATATTTTATCACATATATCTTAAATAAAATCTAGAAATCGTCTTGAAACACAGTTATTGCATCTGAACATGGGTGTCAAAAATATATTTTATAGCATGTAATTTTAGAACTTGCAGGTTAATATGTATAAAGATAAATCAGTTTATATGTATTTTGAATTCATATTTTCAATTCAGTTTTAATAATGCATTTACTGAATTTTGATTTAGTGACTCGTCTATGTGCTGTCAACCTGAAAGTAAATATTTTCATTTAAAATTTTATTTTAATAATTTTGTTTTAGCTTGGTACAACGACAAGTGTAAGGTCAATTATTATTATTATTATTTTAATTTTCAGTGTTATTTTTGTATCATTAATTTAGTATTATAGTTTTTGTTAATATTTTGAATTAGATTTGGAATATTTTCTGTTATTGTTTTGTTGTAGTTAAAGTTTTTTTTTTCTGTTTTTATTAGCTTTTACTTATATCTATATAGCTTTTATAAAGTTTTATTTTTATTTTATTTATTTTTTTAAGCACTTATCTAAATGAAAGTGGGGATTTTTGCTTTGGTAACTAGCTGAAATAAAACTTTTTTTTTTCCCTTTTTTTTTCATTTAATTGTATTAACATTATTTATTTAATTCTTTAAACAACGCTGTATTTGTGATATTGCACAAAAAAATGTCTTACACTTACACACTAAATGGCTCTTCATACATGAAAATATAGCTTCCTTAGTATTTTAAAAATGGGTTCCTTGCAAAGAGAGCATCATATTTGAGTGTCTTTGGCATCAGGTCTGACAGCCCCTGCCTTGTTTAAGTATATGCATTCATTGGTGTCATTTTTGTCCATCAGGTAGAGGATGACAGCGCTCTCACAGCGGTGTACGTAAACCTCCCCCGGGTGCGACGGAGTACCCCTGACCCCTCCAGTACCATCGCTTCTCCATTACAGGAGTTCCCGGATGCTCCCGATACCCTTCTGTTAGACTCTGCAGGATGGGAGATCCATACTGACGACCAGAGCGGGCAAGAGTACTACTACCACCCCTCTACGGGCCGCAGCACCTGGGAGTATCCACTCAGCTACTCCATGGAGTCATCAGTGGGGACAGAGGAGGCCCGTTCTCCTCCCTCATTCCCCCAGTCTCCCATCAGCTCGCCCCTAGTCCCTTCTTCTCAGAGGTGGAGCTCGGACTGGGAGAAGGTGCTGGATCAGAATACTGGCAGGCATTACTTCTTCAACCCTGTGTCGGGTCAGAGTTCATGGGATCCCCCAGAGGACATCACCTCACCAGGGCAGTTTCTGGAAGATTGCCCGGTATGGAGGTTTTATGTTACCATTTTATGGTATTTGTGTGCATATAGACCTTAGTCAGGTTAGACACCATATTGGATTTTACATGGATGAAAACGAGGCTGTGAGGGATTGACAGTCTTTACAAAAACCTACTGTATAAAGCTCCTAGGTCATTTTCCCAACTCACAATTTTCAGAACTATTTTATGGAGGTTTTTGTCTACTGAAAGTTTAGGAGAGAAGCTTAACAATCACTATGTTGTTAAACTACATTACAATCTATTGAACACACTGTGTTCTATTCCTCACAGCCTTGCTTCCAAGGCTGTCAAAATATGCTGCTACACTGACTAAAATCTATAGCTTTTTTAAGTTACAGTGGTTCTCAATCATTTTGACTCCACGGCCCCCATTGCCAACAACAATATTCAAAGGCCCTGTGACTTTTGCAGTTGAAAATATTTTTTTTACTATTTATGTAAATGATTTTATAGTTATGGTTATAGTTTTCATTCTTGGTGTCAATGGGTATTAAACCAGTGGTTTTCAGCCTTTTTGTCTCCATGATCCCCCATTGTCCACAGCAATGTCGAAGACACCATGATTTTTGAAAAAGATAATAAAAAAAAAAAAAACATTTTAAATACTATTTTTTAAATATTTTAAAAAATAAATTAACAGAACAGTTTGATCAGATATTTCATCCAAAAATTCAAAGTCTGTTATCATTTACTAACCCATGTGTCATTTCAAACCTGTCTGACTTTCACTCTTCTCTAAAACACAAAATTCAATATTTAAAAAAATGCTGGTAACTAATCGTTTCAGTTCCCATTGATTTCCATAGCATTTTTTTTGTCAAACAGTTTGGTTGCCAACAATCTTCTAAATATCTTGTGTACGATGGTATGGCTGTAGGCTAGTTTTGTAATTTGGTGAACTTAATGAAGCGTCTTGTTGACAGTGGATCAAGTCGCTAGACGATCGAGGACGGACGTACTACTACCTTCGAGACGGCAGCAAGTCCCAGTGGAACTTACCTGAGGTACAGTGAGCACATTTTGGAGGGTCCACCTGAGGCCTGTTCATGCAGTTATGCTGTCTGCTTCTTTAAAAGCTTGAGGTCTTTAAAGTTGGGTGGATGTTGATTGGCTGTTGATGTTTTTATCATTCATCAGCTGGAAGAAATAGGTCTGTTTTCAGTGATATCGTTTGATTATTATGATTATTAAAACTTTATAGTTATTGATATAGTTATCATCTTTGGTGTGAACAGGCCTTAAAGCAGTGGTTCTCAACGTTTTGTGTCCAAAGCCCCCCATCATCCATAACATTATTTAAAGGCCCCATGACTTTTTGTGATCAAGCTGGTTAGGGACTAAATGAATATTTCATCCAAAAATTCAAAGTCTGTTATCATTTACTAACCCATGTGTCATTTCAAACCTGTCTGACTTTCACTCTTCTCTAAAACACAAAATTCAATATTTAAAAAAATGCTGGTAACTAATCGTTTCAGTTCCCATTGATTTCCATAGCATTTTTTTGTCAAACAGTTTGGTTGCCAACAATCTTCTAAATATCTTATTTTGTGTTCAGTAAAAGAAAGGAAGTCATACAGGTTTGCAATGACACGAGGGATAAGAAATTTTTTTTCCCTCGCAATTTATTCCTGTCAGTAAAATGTTTTTAGTGCTGGAATAACTAGAAAAATGTATGTTCATAAAATGTATAAAAATGGGCAAGGATTTCATTTTCCTAACTTATCCAAGTCTAGAAATCATACTTTTATAATTAGACTTTTCCATGACCATGGGAATCCTGGCTGTCAAGGAGTAAACTAAACTGTGACATATCTTGATTTTTTGCTGTTTTATCATATTTTAATCCATTGAAAGATATTTTAATCCATTGAAGGATCCATTGAAAGATTGCTGAGAAGCACTGTCCTAAAATAGTTCACCTGAAAATGAGTGAAACTGGGGCTTACTTTCATGTTGGTCTGACCCCAAAGGATTTTCTATATGAAGTTAAAACACAAAATTATATATTTGGCAGAATGTCCATGTTGCTGTTTTCCTTTTGTAAAATTGGCTGGTAATTAATACACTAGGGAAAAAACGGTGTAGGATTTACTTTTACGATTTTCACTCAGAAATTGCTAGTAAATGTCACAAAGAAAAGGCAAGTAACAAATTGAATTAAACTTGGAATTTTGAATTAGAAAGACTAAACGTGCTCCAATAACACCTTTGAAAAATATTTTTTACGGTGTACTAATGCGCTCAACAAAGTACAAAAAAAAAGTACCATTTCTGAATACAAATTCTCTCTCACACTTGTAGTACTCTGGAAGTCCAGGACAGTATGGAGTGGGAAATGGGGCCTCAATAGAGCAGGATACAATGGTATCCAAGCAGAACTGGAGGCACAGTGCAGGATACCAGGAAGATGTATGTACTCACACACATTTTCTTTGAATTTCTACCACTGCATGTGTTTAGTTGATCCAGCAGCTCACCCACACTCATAAACAACGAGTGATGCCCTGACGCATGTGATGCACACCTGATCCTTCTCGCGTGTCCTTAGTGACCATGTTTCCTAAATAGTCCCTAGAATGCACCTGAGACTCCGTTGGTTATAGAGCTGCTCTATTTACATCCCTCCTACCCACCCAGTATTTGAGATCCTATCATTTCAACATGCAAACATAAACTCAACATTTATCCCGTGTTCACTGAACTGATCCATGGAGATCCAATTCATTTATGAACACACTAGCATACTCTACTGTAATACTAATGGTGTTTACATTGGTGTGCAATGGACAAATGTAGCTGTGCACTGAAAATTCTATATTTTGACCAAAGTTAAATAGTCTTTTCTAGGGCATTATGCAATGGAAAAATGTAGTGGTGTAATAAAAATGAAAACTGCTGCTCTTTTTTGAGAATCTAGTATATTACTATACTGATTTACATGTTATTTTCTCTTAACAGAAAAGTCACTCATCATATCCTCAGCATACACCAGACAGCGACGCCTCCAGCTCTCCTGAGATGCCACATAATGTAAGACTCCACATCAAACATTTATGCCTCTCTAAATTTAAATTTTACGGTAAAATGCATGAATGAATGCATTGTGTTTAGGCATTATACATGTGATCATTTTATGCTCATAATGTGCTTAATGGCATGAATTATAGCTAAAATCATGTGAGCTGATGAGTAGACATGCCAAATCCTTATTGAAATGTTTTTCTCTCTCTTCTATGGTAAGTGTTGGGTTTGGTAATGCCAGTATAGAGGTGTTCCATAAGTTGCACAGGAGAATATAATTATACAGTTACACAATACATGCTGAGTAAAAGTATTTATGCAGGTTAGGACTAGTGGAGCTATGTCTAATCGAAAGTTTCTGATTATGACTAGAAGAATGACCCATTTAATTCATTTAAAACAGTCTGTGCAGACCAAACAGATCACCAATACTCACTGTAAACACATGAAGAAAGATCTAAGATTACAAAACATGTGATGTCAAAATCCGCAGATAGTCACGTGCATGCAATATTATTTTACCACACTGTCCCCTGGTGGTTACTAGTGAAACTTACAGCCTGATTGCTGCCTTCTACTGAAATATGCAAGTACCAAATGTATCATGATACTTGATACCATGAGTTTTGGACATGATATCATGGCAGTGCTTTTTGTGTTTTTTTTTTCTTCTTGACATTTACTTGGGTAGTACTATAATATTCTTTGAAATATCTTAGAGTTACATTAATTTAATTATTCAGAACCATGGCAAATATCAAAGTACAATAGTATTATCATTACTGTTCAAACTCCTATTAAATTTCACAAATAACTACAAAGAAACAGCAAATAATACATTGAATTGAACGTGAATGTACTCCAATAATCTTTGTTTTATTTACTACATTTTGCAGTGTATATAAGCATGTATTAGTGCTGTCAAACGATTAATCGCGATTAATCGCATCCAAAATAAAAGTTTTTGTTTGCATAATATATGTGTGTGTTCTGTGTATATTTATTATGTATACATAAATACACACACACATACAGTATATATTTTGAAAATATTTGCATGTATTATTCATATAATTTATATTATAAATAAATATATTTAATAAATAAACATAACCTATTTTTCTGAAATATATACATGCATGTGTGTGTATTTATGTTTACATAATAAATAAACACAGCACACATACATATATTATGTAAACAAAAACTTTTATTTTGAATGCGATTCATCTCGATTAATCGTTTGACAGCACTAGCATGTGTACTATACTAGCAAATCTCAACTGTGTGATATATTGTCTATCGTTTATATCTTCACAAAGTATGGCTATATTGTTGCACAGCTCTTTATATAATGTATATAAGTATGTCCAATTTTATCCGCATATACTCACATAAAAAAGCAAAATATGAACTATCTTAGCAGCCAGCTCTAAACTGCTAAATATGGCTATAAAGTAGGGATGTAACGATTCACTCAACTCACGATTCGATTCACGATTTTTTTTTTTTTTTACAAAATGCGATTTAAGACAAATTTTTTTTACAAAATGCGATTTTTTTATTGCTTGGACAAAATACTGTACGTTTTTGTGTACAGTATTTTGAAATAAATTGAAATATAACACTATAATAATATACTAATATAGCACTTCGTAAATTATTGCTCTTTTGTTGGTTTTGATTGCTTCTATTGTCCTCATTTGTTAGTCGCTTTGGATAAAAGCGTTTGCTAAATA
>NW_015633224.1:7837-15575 GCF_001515625.1 Sinocyclocheilus rhinocerous
ACATTGTATAATTTCCAAATTTGAAGCAAAAACAGAATGGTCTGACTTCAGTTTTGTGAAACTATACATAAAAATATCTGCATGAAACCGAAACAGCAGACGAGCTGAATGAGACGCAGATTCACTCTCTGCCAGCAGGTGGCGCAAATACCATCGAAAGACAGTAAGTTCCCCTCAGACACACGTTCATATAAACTCCTACCCCTAATTGAATCGCGATTTGTTTAGCATCTCAACCGATTTGAATCGTCACATATTTAAATCAATTTTCAACCGGCTCGTGGTTAATCGTTATATCCCTACTATAAAGCATGAAAATGTTCAGATAGTATGTACATTAATATCATGGTTTTACTGTGGTTAAGGGGTTTTAGCTCCAACTATTCTTGACATTGTGCTGAAAAACACTTCTTATCTGTGGATACTTGTGATTTTATTATATGCGCATTTTAAAGAGTACAATGGATTGTTTAATGATTTGCTCCTAAACCATTACTACACTTAAAAGGGTAAAAGCGTAATCTGCATTTTCTGCTTGACATTTTAAGGTGAACATTAAAGGCTATAATTTACTTTACGTTCATGATGTCAGACATTATCCTGTACATTTGCTGTATTAACTCATTAATGAACATAGAGGAGAAACAATAATGTACAGTATGTGGAAAATAATGTGTTTTTTTAACTTTAAACCGCATAAACACATTTCATTACACCAAATACACAAAATAGTGTTCTTTTTAGCCGCATCATATGACCCCTTTAAAATCCATAGGAGGAAGGCTATCTGTTGGGAGAAATAAAGGAAATGCAATACCATGGTGTAACCACTAGATGACGTATATACTGTATGTTTTATAGTTTCATATAATTTCCATTTTCAATTTCCATTTTATATGGTGATCGTTTTTGATCAGTGTAACTTTTTTTTAACTATTTAAACTTTTCTATTTGTGTGTGTGTGTGTACTTGCTTATGCTACATTGTGGGGACCAAATGTCCCCACAAGGATAGTAAAACCTGAAATTTTTGACATTGTGGGGACTGGCCTGCGGTCCCCACGAGGGAAAAAATTATAAAAAATAGTAAATGATGTTTATCTGAAAGTGTAACAATGCAAACAGGTTTTCTGTAAGGGGTAGGTTTAGGGTTAGGGGATAGAAAATATTGTTTGGTCAATATAAAAGTAATAGAAGTCTATGGGAAGTCCCCACAATTCACAGAAACTAATGTGTGTGTGTGTGTGTGTATGTTTGTTTATATAGTTTCAAGTTTTATTTGTCATATGTACAAGTGTCAGTGACAGAATGTACATTGAAATGCTTTTTGTAAGGCTAAGGCAGTCTACAGCAGTACAATAATAACAACAGAAATAAATAATAAAGGGGCAAGCAAGACAGAAATTTAAGAAACAGAAATGTAGAATAATGATTGCAACAGCAAGTACCAAACATAGCAAGTGCCAATAAAGGCACCAAGTTTTGTACTATTGCAATGATCAAAACTTTTTAAAAATTCATCAACTTTTTTCATTTAAAAATGATCAAAGACGACCAAAAGGTTAAAGGAATAGTTCACCCAAAAATGAAAATCATTCACTTATCCTCATGTTATTGAGCAACTTGAATGGCTTTCTTTCTTCTGTTAAACACAAAAGAAGATATTTTGAAAAATTTGTTTTTCCCCTAACAAAATAAATGTGAGAAAATAATTACAGTAAATTTAATCCATTAATAAAAAAACTAAAGATACTCAAAATGTTTTGAACAGAAAATGCTGAAAGCACTGTAGACGATACAGAAAATGTGTGTACAAATGCCTCTTTTTGTTCATTAGCATCTCGTCATCCTTCATCCACTTCAACATCTGAAGCCGATCAGAAGAAGGTCCGTACCAAACTGAAGAAGTTTCTCCTCAAGCGGCCCACCCTGCAGTCGGTCAAAGACAAAGGATATATCAGAGGTCGCCCACCGCTTTCCCTCATCCATTTCCTGCTGCTTGTACAGAAGATTTTGGTTCTACTGATTCTAATGTGACCTCTTTGATCTTTCTCCCACAGAAAATGTATTCGGATGTCACTTGCACAATCTTTGCAGCCAAGAAAAGACGAGAGTGCCCAGCTTTGTGGAGAAATGCATCCGGACAGTAGAGAAAAGAGGTGTGTTACTTTTACACCACTGCCAAACATGTTGATTATTGAAATTGACTTTGGATCGATAATTTAAATAATTTATATAATTAAATATCAAGACCAAAACCATGTCATGAGCATTGGGAGGGAACATTTTATTTTATTTTATTTTATTTTTGGGAGGAATTTTGATGGTCTTTTTATTTAAAGGGGTCCTATTATGCTTTTTCACTTTTTCAACTTTAGTTAGTCTGAAATGTTGCTGTTTGCGTTCATGCCAGACTTGAGGAGAGAGGTGTTGTAATACTAATAATGTAAAATATGTGGAAAAATAATGTGTTTTTCGAACAACCTAGTATGAGAGCCAGTTCTAGTACACCTCCAAAACAAAATCAAGACTTTGTAAAAGAGCATAATAGGACCCCTTTAAAGGAATTGAATAATTAAAGGATTTAATTTTTAGTTTTCATCACTGGGTATTGCTGTGCATTGTTTAACATTACTATGGCGGTAGTTGTCAAGTATTAAATATTTAGTTACTTATATCTGACCTCACAGTCTTCTAATCATTAAAAACGGAAGTGTCACACCGGAATTCATGTTTGTTTTCTGTCTAAAGCCCACCTACTTTGATTTGATTGGCCATCTCAGTCATTTTGACATTGATGAGCACTGTTAGACTGCTAAGGCAAAATAACCTAAAAATGCAACTTTTTAATAAATCTGCTGATAAATAAACTGATTTTTATTGTTGTTATCCATCAGGTCTGGGGATCGATGGACTCTACAGAGTTAGTGGGAATTTGTCGGTCATCCAGAAACTGCGTTTCAAAGCAGATCATGGTAAAATTCATCAGGATGCATTTTACGCTTCATCAGCTCAGTTTACTTGGTCTTTACTTCATGTCTGCACCAGGATTTCATACTCTCTATTATAGCTTGTTAGTTTCTTCACTATTACATTTGCTCATAATAAGAGCTGCAACTTTAAGTATTACATTTATTGGTGTGTAATTTGTCCTGGACAGTGGATAAGTGACACCTCAACTCATGTGGGAGATGTGCTATTCATTTTCTAAGAATTAAGACTTTTTATATTTAATGCTAACACTAGAAATAGAATTCTTGCGAGGGGAAGCACCACTTATTAATTGTCACATTCCGTTTTTTTTTTTCTTCTCATATTTGGTCAGTTTCTCTGACTGACTCGTGAGTTTCTCTGTGTGTTTCTCCAGAGGATCTGGACCTGGAGGAGGGGAACTGGGACATCCATGTGATCACAGGAGCGCTGAAGCTCTTCTTCAGAGAGCTGCAGGAGCCCCTCTTCCCTTACAATCTCTTCAATGATTTCATCAATGGCATCAGTAAGATCCCGATTGAATGGACTGTACATAGAAACATGAGAGTGGGGCTCTAGCTGTTTCCAGTGTGGGTTTTTCAATAGCTAAATAAAAGCACATTTCCGACACTGATATTTGTGAACTCTTTTGTCAGATGTCCTTGCTTTGATTCTTAAATTGAGCTAGATAACATGATCATCAGATTTTACACAGACTTGTGGAGTTTATGCAGCTCAAGTGCTGCTTACATACAAAAGCAAGAGGAGGACACGCTAAATACTTTCTAAAAAAAAAAAGACGTTCTGAAATCTGTTCATTTTTCAGTTCTTCCCCCAAATTATTATGCTGATAATACAGATTTGTAGTGAAAATAGTGTATAAATAGTGTAACAGTGTAATATTGTATTAAACTACAATTTTCATGATTTTTTTTTTTCTAATTTTTTTTGACTCATATTTTTATTCAATATAATTATTATGCTGATAATATAATGTGTAGTGAAAATACAAAAAATATGCAAAAAAATTTTTTTCTCTTTTTTGAATCCACAATATTGATATTTTTATTACTTATTTAACAATATTGATATTTTTATTTAATTTAATTTATTGTATTTTTATTTAATGCCATTATACTAACAATATACTACAAAAATGCAAAATATAATTTTTTTTCTCTGACTTTTTGACTGTACAATATTAATATAATTATTATACTGATAATATCATTTGTAGTTAAAAATAAATAAACTCTAAAAATGCGAAATAGAACAATTTTCACACTTTTTTCTCAGATTTTTTGACTCCAAAAAAATGATTTTTTTTGTGATTATTATGCTGATAAAATAATTTGTGGTGGAAATTGTTATATTAAACTACAGAAATGCATTAAACTACAAACATTTTCATTCATTTTAAAACTTTTTTCGGTCTATCTATCAGAGATAATTGTACTTAATTTATTATTTTTCTTGTGATTTGATACAGAAATCCCTGATTATTACAATAAAATAGCACACATGAGAAATCTGGTACGGTCTTTGCTACCACCCAACCGTGAAACAATGGAGGCCCTCTTTAGCCATTTACGCAAGTATGTTTTTTATTTTACATACGTATGTATTTATGTATTTACATATTTTTATAAACATTACAGTATGTATCTACAGCATGTCTCTCTGTCTCTTTCTTTCAGGGTTATTCAACATGGTGATGAGAACAGAATGACTGTGCAGAACGTGGCTATCGTTTTCGGCCCAACGTTACTCAAACCGGAGGTGGAGACGGCAAACATCGCCACTTACATGGTCTTCCAGAACCAGATTGTAGAATTCTTACTCAATGAATTTCAGTCGATCTTCCACATGTGATTGACATGAACTTGCACTGAATACAAACCCCACTCAAATGCTGGAGATGAAGGTGCAAAACTGATCTCGGTCCAGTGAGAGGGACAGTATACAGATCTGTGAAGGAAAGCCTCCGACTGGCACATTTTACAGCAGGTTATGAATAGAGATGCTACAGAAATCTAGAACAGTAGCATCTATGATTAATATATTAATATCACTGAAGCGTTTTACATGAGCAGTTTAGATGTTGGCCAATAAGGGCAATACACATTTTAAAACTGTATATCTAAAATGTAGTTTAAAATAATGTGTTGTGTTTCCTTTTAGACTTAAAGAAAGCTGCATCACAGGACGTTATGTAAGAATATCAGTGAGCTTTCTTCTTAAACATTTTTTTAGCTACTCCTGGTTTTTCCTGCTATGGAAAGAGCAGGTCAGTTAAATAATAATTTAATTTAACTTGCCTTCCTGTGGTCTTTCTGTAGAGTCGTGCAAAACACTGCAAGTTTTTACCCGATTTGTTTGGATTTGCAATGTGATAATAGGTAAATAATATTAAATTACAACATTTTTATGTTTAGGTGTCAATTTTTTTTATTATTATTTAATACTTGCATCTGTAACATAGAACTTTACAAAGAAAATACTACAGGCCTGTTACTGTAAATTGGAAATGCTAAGTTGTAAGACTTGTACATTGTCATTAAAGGCACAATATTTTAGATTTTTTTGGTACCAAAATATAGAATCTGAATTTGCACGTAGATTAAGCATTAATATTTTATGAAAATTGGCACACTCATATAGTAATCACTGTAAGATTTGAAGGTGTGTGTGTGTGTGTGTGTGTGTGTGTGTGTGTGTGTGGAAAAGGCATATTTATGCTGTACATTACCCAAAGTAAGCAAGCTTTTAATAAAGTAACTCTTTTATAAATTAATGCTTCATTATTATTCACTTTTTTTCTTGATTTGTATTGTGACTGTAATATTGACAAAATGATTAGGTATATATTGATAGCTGTTAAAAGGTTTCAGCTTAGTTGGCATACTCAAATCATATGCCATATGCTGCAAATTTAGGTTTAATTGAAACTAAACCAATAAAAAATATGATCTTTAGCAAATAGGAACCCTTTGTAGATCCACCATGTGAAACTAATGCTGGATAGGAAAGTTTAAGTGGCTGGTGTGGATTTTGAATGGATGAACAAGTTATTTTCGAAGATATCGTTGTTTCTTGCATGACATACATGTTTCTATTTTTGATTTTTACAAATATACTGTGTTATTCCACTATACTGCCGAATGATGGCAATACAACGCGTCTGTTTCTTCCGTTAAAATTTCAAAGAAGAAGGCGGGCTCCTGGATTCGGGTGTCTTGATTGGTTAAATCTCGTGAAGGGGGCGGAGTTCTCATCTTTTGAAAATAACCGTGCTTGGAGCGACGGGCGCCATTGTTGAGGAGTTTACTGAGACGTGGTGATGTAGTGAATAAAGTTAGTTTAGCAAAACACTTTATATTTTGTCAGAGAGCAGACTGCATAAACCGAGACTTGGGTTAATAGTTGTACAACACAATAGGTAAGTTTAATATATTTATGTAGAATGTGCGCGTTTTGCTTTTAATAAGGGAAACACGTCAGCGCTTTAATTAAGCGGCCGTACAGCTTTAATAAACATTCAGAAAACTCAAATGCTTTTCATCCAGAGTATATACATTGCTGCTTTTATTAGTTTTATATCAATGCTGTATTTATTTGTCATCCTTAGATGTCAGGATGTATGTTTGTATTTGTGTATATTTGATGGCGAGTCTGTCATAATGGTTGATCTCAGAAATGGCCCAGCGTGTTTCTGTGAACGATGGTGCTGCTGGATCCAAACGGACCTCTCGGGTTCGTGTGGCGGTTCGTCTCAGACCCTACATGGACAAGCAGGATGAGAAGGGAGAGGGGCCCTGTGTCAGGGGTCTGGGGCCACAAAAGCTGGAGATCATCAACTGGAGGAACGCCACTGAGACCCTGCAATACCAGTCAGTCATAATTCTTCCCTTTCTTCTTCTTCATCCCTCTCATTCTCTCTCCTTCAGTATTAAGCGCTTTAGCAGGTCATGGTCTCAGTGCAGTAGGTCATGATGTGGTAGCTGGTGCTGATATCAAACTTCTCTTTGACTAAAGTCCACAGGCTAAACGTGCCTGTTTAGATTATTAGGGAGAGAGTGTGTGTGCATCAATTAAAGCAGCGCATTAATATAGAACGGTGATATAGAACTGGCTTGGAACTACATGGAATGAATGAAAGTAAAATACTCTAAAAGCATGCACAGCAGTGTTTAACATTTGCAAAATATTCGTCCGGTCAGTCAGTGTTGCCGATTTCCGAGCCGATCCTATTATTGCCAGCAATAATGTCACAACCACGCGCACACTCAGTCGTGTGTAAACATGTCGTTTCGCGTAGGAATGATTGTAATTTTAATTGCATTTAGTGTAAACGGCGACTGATAATGTATTTATGTAGTGCCAGATGAGGCTTGCACAGCCTGAGTGAGTGTGTGAGAGAGACAGCACATACAAAGTAACTCACAGAAATTTATAGATGCATACTGCGGTAGAAAAAAAAAAGATATTTACAAAATATGATTTAGGTAAGCAACATTATACGGCCATGATGTTTCCCTGAATATCAATAACACGATTGCAATGTGACACTGATTTTATACAATAGTATTTCAATAAACAAGAAGTTAAAATTAAGTGACTTAGATTTTAGACAAAATATTGACTTTTTTTGCTCAATTTCGCTGACGAAAATAGTTCCGATCAAAGCCACAGCAGAATTGTTGAGTGTGTCTCTGAGCAACACACAGCGGTGTTTCGATACTGAATGAATCCACGTTTTTGAACGAATC
>NW_015633224.1:17215-21557 GCF_001515625.1 Sinocyclocheilus rhinocerous
TTCAAATCAGATACAGAGATGAAATAGTGCGGTAAGACCACGTTTATTCGAATGAATTATAGTATTTATTTAAATGAATTAACGATCGAGAGAGAGAGATGACAGTTGTGTGTGTGAATTACCTGCGTCTGTGCGTCTCTCTCTACAAACAATGAAACTGTTTAGTTACTTCGATTTTACCTTGTTGCTGGGGAAGATAATGTAGAGATCTAGTTTCTATGTTGTTTTATTAATAAAAGTCGCGGGGCAGCACTGACAATAAGTTTGTGTGTGCGCAGTGCGATCTGCAATCTCTGACCTCTCTTTCTCTCACTGTGTTTATGTGCGAGTGGTGTGTGTGTGTGCATCAATTAAAGCAGCGCATTAATATAGAACGGTGATATAGAACTGGCTTGGAACTACATGGAATGAATGAAAGTAAAATACTCTAAAAGCATGCACAGCAGTGCATAGTATACCTGTTGTAGCGCATTGTTTAACATTTGCAAAATATTCGTCCGGTCAGTCAGTGTTGCCGATTCCGAGCCGATCCTATTATTGCCAGCAATAATGTCACAACCACGCGCACACTCAGTCGTGTGTAAACATGTCGTTTCGCGTAGGAATGATTGTAATTTTAATTGCATTTAGTGTAAACGGCGACTGATAATGTATTTATGTAGTGCCAGATGAGGCTTGCACAGCCTGAGTGAGTGTGTGAGAGAGACAGCACATACAAAGTAACTCACAGAAATTTATAGATGCATACTGCGGTAGAAAAAAAAAAGATATTTACAAAATATGATTTAGGTAAGCAACATTATACGGCCATGATGTTTCCCTGAATATCAGTAACACGATTGCAATGTGACACTGATTTTATACATAGTATTTCAATAAACATGAAGTTAAAATAAAGTGACTTAGATTTTAGACAAAATATTGACTTTTTTTGCTCAATTTCGCTGACGAAACCCGTTCCGATCAAAGCCACAGCAGGACTGTTGTGTGTCTCCGAGCAACACAGCGGTGTTTCGTTACTGAATGAATCTACACGTTTTTGAACAAATGGAGTGAGTCAATGATTCAGTAACCCGCACATTAAAACAGACATTTGCCGCCACTTACTGGTGGTTTAGTCGTATTTAAAAGTATCATTGCGTTTTTTCAACATTTATTTGTGTTTAAAAAAATATGTAAAACATTAATCTTATGAAGTTATTTATGCATTTGAAATTTTGCAGTGTAAATGCATTTATGGCACCTCAGCTTCATCAAACTCTTGTGTAAATGCATCTAATGCCACTTCAGCGACTCATTTTAAGTTAAATATTTCTTCCTCTTTCCAGTCACAGAGCACTTTATTTTGAGAGTTGTTTAAGTGAGAGAAAATCTGTAACTTAGTCCAGATTGGGGGAATTGTAATGTTTAATAATTTCTTTGTAAATAATTTTTGCATTGAAATTTGCATAGATTTTTGTTTGTATATGCTGTCAATTATAGTTCTTAGAAAGAAAATCGGAATCGGCAAAAATCGGTATCGGCGGCAGGTCACACTTCCAAAAAAATCGGAAATTGGAATCGGTGCATCTCTGATTGTTTTGCGGAGCTCAGCGTTTTGCTTTTTGTGATTTTAAAAGACAAATATTTTGTCATTGAAAGTTTTTTTTAATTCAAATATTGTCTCATTCTAGTGAACCAAGTATCTGTATTTTGTCTCATCTCGTGTGCTAAGTGAATATTGTCACACCTCTAGCTCTAGCATCCATGAACGTGATCTAGCTCATAATTTTCTAAGTTTATGATGAAGCTTTTACTCTTCAGGTTAATCATATTCGTAAAAAAATCACTTTGAATAAGGAAATTGATAACTTTGCCATAGTATCCTCTCAAAAGTTAAAGTTGCCACAGTCATTGCGTACTTTGCATGTGCTGCACGTTATTTGTACCATTTTGTTTTATTCGTTTATTTATTAGAATTTAAAAGATAATAACGATATTGTGATCTCTGATTTTAGTCCTTGAAAACCAAAAAAGTAGTGCTCAAAGTCCTTGAAAGTCCTGGAATTGTACGAACACTGTGTGTGACTGGGGATCGTTTTGATCGTCATCTGTCCGCAAAACACTTTTAAAAAAAAAAAAAACCCGCAAAGGAAATTGTCAATATTTTCATATATTTCTTATGTAAACATATCTTTAGATTTCTTTAACTGCCTTCTTGAGTAACTTGTGTGATTTTTAGATTATGAAGTGCCATAATATAGTCCATTCACAGTCTAAACTTTTTCTTATTCCTTCCTTCAGGAAAGACCCACACCATGCTCGGCAGTCAAGAGCAGCCGGGCATTATTCCCAGAGCTGTCAAGGAGGTCTTCAAGCTGGTTGACGTTCAGGAAAAGGAGCAGGATGGTTGGGAATACTCAGTTGGGATGTCTTACCTTGAGCTCTACAATGAAAAGGTAATAAGTTTTGAAAAATAATTTATTTCTGTGGGAAAGTAGTGCTCAAAGTCCTTGAAGTCCTGGAATTGTACGAACACTGTGTGTGACTGGGGATCGTTTTGATTGTCATCTGTCCCCAAAACACTTTAAAAAAAAAAAACCTCAAAGGAAATTGTCAATATTTTCATATATAATTCTTATGTAAACATATCTTTAGATTTCTTTAACTGCCTTCTTGAGTAACTTGTGTGATTTTTAGATTATGAAGTGCCATAATATAGTCCATTCACAGTCTAAACTTTTTCTTATTCCTTCCTTCAGGAAAGACCCACACCATGCTCGGCAGTCAAGAGCAGCCGGGCATTATTCCCAGAGCTGTCAAGGAGGTCTTCAAGCTGGTTGACGTTCAGGAAAAGGAGCAGGATGGTTGGGAATACTCAGTTGGGATGTCTTACCTTGAGCTCTACAATGAAAAGGTAATAAGTTTTGAAAAATAATTTATTTCTGTGGGTTTTCACTAGCCATTACGCCAGTCTTCAGTGTCACATGAACCTTCAGAAATCATTCTAACATGCTGATTTGCTGCTTTAGAAACACCTTATCAGTTGTTGAAAGTTTTTACTGGTTATTTTTATTTTTTTTGTGAAACCTGTAAAACCTTTTTTTTTTTCCAGGATTCTTTAAATGTGAACGCTCAAAAGAACAGCATTTATTTAAAAGAAAAAAATTTTTTTTAGCCTTAATTTTTTTACTGTCATATTCTTGTGAAATTAAAGTATTAATCAAAAAATCATTTGAATGGTAGTGCAAGTATAAAGGCCCGTCCACACAAAGCACGATAACGTTAAAGATATAGTTCTAAAAATCGTTCTCACTATTAAAGAATAGCAGAGTCCACACCACAACTATAACGATAAAGACAAAGAGAAACGATATCGTTGGAATCACTTTCAAAACGATTTTTTTTCCAGCTGATGAACGATAAAAAAATTGACAACCAATCAGAATCCATCCTGCTGTAACGAGCTTGAGAATTTAAAGCGGCAGACGAGCATGCACTTAGAATAAACAGACGATATCGTTCGCTTGTGTGGACGCTAATATCGTTATCTTTATAGTTCTCGTTCTTGGTGTGAACGGGGCTTTAGTGTTTGTGGGCAGCTGTTCTGGAATATTGAAGGACTTTGTATCTGTAGGTGCTGGACCTGTTGTCCCCAGGTTCCCAGGACCTGCCCATCCGTGAAGACAAGGACAGAAACATCCTCATTCCCGGGCTAACGCGCACACCGCTTTTATCCTTTACCGATTTCGACACTCATTTTATCCCCGCGAGTCTAAACCGCACCACGGCCTCTACTAAACTCAACCAGCGTTCCAGCCGCAGTCACGCTATCCTCCTCATAAAGGTTTGAGCATGCACACTCCTCTTCATTCTAGTTCTCCATTAGCACTTTAACAGGTCCTGGTCTCTGTGTGGTAGACCATGATTTGGTAGCTGGTGCTGAAATGAAATCTCTCCATCAAACAAATATCAGACCACTATAGTGTCTGCTGGTTGTATTTGGGAGAGAGAACACAACACTCGTGGTAACATTGTATATGTAGGGCCTTATGATTTCTGCGATGTGGAGTCCAGTTATAAAAATGGATTTTACTATATAATGCGGCATGTCGCAGAATTTCTAAATTTGGGCGATTAAATTTGAAGTAGAGCCAGTACCCTTAATCTGATTGCGCTATGGACTAGTGTCTAAATATTAAATTGCAAAAGACTGCTATTTACGTATGTCTACTTGTTTTGTGGCATAAAAATACAACAACCTGTCAAAATAGAAGTTTAATTAAGACAAAAATATATTGCTACTGTACTCTACAATGCATGGATCAGTGATATTAGTAATAATACGTTTTGTTTTTTTAAG
>NW_015633224.1:25255-30698 GCF_001515625.1 Sinocyclocheilus rhinocerous
GCCCCTTATTGCTGATTGGCTACAAGTTTGTTTTGCGATTCGGCCCGAATCAGTTTTCTAAAGCGTTTTTGAAAAATCACATACCCTGCCTTTAATTACTCACCCTCATCGTCGTTCCAAACCTGTAAGACCTTCGTTCATCTTCGGAACACAAATTAAGATATTTTTGATGAAATCCATGAGCTCTCAGAGCCTCCATAGACCGCAACACAACTGCAATGTTCCCAAGTCCAGAAACGTAGCAAGGACATCAGAAGCTACGAGAATACTTTTTGTGCACAAAGAAAACAAAAATAATGGCTTTATTCAACGATTCTTCTCCTTATGATGCATGCGCTTGCTTCCGCTTCATATAAACAACACATGCACATGGTGCTGCTGCTTGCGTAACATGCAAATGCTGCAGCACACGCATACGTTGTTTACATTTTGGGTGAACTATCTCTTTAAAGCTGCAGTCAGTAACTTTTATTTGTATAGAAAATGTATATAATACTCAAAGTATCATGATTTCCACAAATATTAAACGGCACGTTTTTTTTTTTTCGTTTTTTTTTCCGTCTTTCAGCATTGATTAAAAATGTTACTTGAACAATATTAAATGGTGGGATTTTATAGTTAAATAATTTTTGTTTTTCCTTCACGGCATTGCTTAATTTTACATGTAAATCTCTGTCTACCTGTCTCTCCCTCTCTCTATATGTGTGTATGTGTATATATAAATCTGGCAGGTGTACGTGTGCTAAAAGTTTAAATGTCTTTCAGTTCACCAGATTCATCAGTTCTGGACAGACTTCTGGCCCTGGAGAAGATGATGATGGGCTCGGCTGAAAGGGAGAGACTCAACTTGCTCAAAACTGTAGCACAGTCCCGTAAGGAAATACAGGTATCGTACATGCTCTTTGAGCATTTTGGTTCTGTTGCTTGGTCAGAACAACATTTCTATCTCTATTTCAATTAGGGCTGTCAAATGGATTTATTGTAATTAATCACATTCAAAATAAAAGTTTGTTTGCATACTAAGTGTATACTGTGTATATTTATACTAGGGCTGTGCAATTAATCGCAATATGGTTTCGGTTTCGATTTCAGCCTCCAACGATTATGAAAATACAATAATCGAGAAAACGATTATTGCGCCCCATTCTGCCCCCTTTTCCAATGGTGCGCTTTCGCTCCTCCATAAAAGCCCAATTTTACGTGCAAATCAGTAGTCATATAACGTGACTTTTTCAAAATCTAATCAAAATATTTGATTAGATTTAATCATGTTTTTAAAAGCGCTAAAGAGAACATGCGCTTCCTCAGGAGGATATCTGTGCCTGCGCTCAGAGACGGAATACAACACGGACATGTAAAGTCATCTTTTAGCTCTAGGTGCGCTTATACCATCAAATACACGCTAAAATGTGGCGCTTAGTGATTATTCACGTAAACTATCATCGGGTATGTAATAAATGAACATAAACAGTTGAGAATTAAAATACATGCGTAACAGTAAATTGGATCTGTGCGGCTCTTAAAGTGACAGCGGGCTAATATTCCTGCTGCCTACTGTGTGCTTAACATTAATCAAACAAAAAAAACCAGAGAAAATAATTTACTGCTCTGCTCTAATGGACTTTTCTAGCTTTAATAAGAAACAGAAGGTTTAATTCTTACATTGAAGACTATGCGGTTTTATTTTACATTTGATTATTCATTTATTTCTGTAGTACGCTTCCTCAGGAGGATATCTGTGCCTGCGCTCAGAGACGGAACACAACACGGACAGGTAAAGTCATCTTTTAGCTCTAGGTGCGCTTATACCATCAAATACACGCTAAAATGTGGCGCTTAGTGATTATTCACGTAAACTATCATCGGGTATGTAATAAATGAACATAAACAGTTGAGAATTAAAATACATGCGTAACAGTAAATTGGATCTGTGCGGCTCTTAAAGTGACAGCGGGCTAATATTCCTGCTGCCTACTGTGTGCTTAACATTAATCAAACAAAAAAAACCAGAGAAAATAATTTACTGCTCTGCTCTAATGGACTTTTCTAGCTTTAATAAGAAACAGAAGGTTTAATTCTTACATTGAAGACTATGCGGTTTTATTTTACATTTGATTATTCATTTATTTCTGTAGTAGGCTAGGCTGTTAACTGAATACTTTAGACTTGCATTAAAAAAACTTAAAGCACATCGTGATTAATCGATTCGACAGCGCTAATTTCAATGCATTGCAAGAGGTGAAAAAAACTCTTTCTGTGGAAATAAGGAGCAGTGAGACAAACATCCCTCTTGCTTGTAGTTAATCCATCATTTGGGCCAGATTGCTAATACCAGTTGCAAACTGTACTGGAGTCCACATGAACCTAGTTTTCAAATGGTTTCAAAAACCACTTCCACATCAATTAATGGGTGATTTTAAATATGTTCTGCTGTCTTCCCATAGATGTTGAAGGAGAAACAGAAAGAGCTGGAGGACAAAGCAAACATGCTTAACAAGCAGAATGAAACTGTTGAAAAAGAGTCCAAAGATGCACTTCTCTTTAAAACAGATCTGCCCCCACTGCACAGAAAACCGTCTACAGCCGCCAAACCACGCAAACAGCAGGCGGTTGTCACACCGTTACAGGGTAGGATGTGGTTAATTTCATCCTTACAGTCCTCCTGGGACACTCTTTATGCAGGAGAACCCAGTATTGATTAAAGTGGTTTAGTGTTTCATGATCCTTTGAAGATTTGTCCTTCTCTTTCTTCTCTGCCTGTTGAGTTGTGCTGTTAGTATGCTGTATGTTTCTGTGGTGGTGCTGCAGCTGCTGTGCTCTTCAAGGGATAGTTCATCCAAAAATGAAAATTCTGTCATTAATTACTAACCCTCATGTTGTTCCAAAACTGTAAGACTTCCGTTCATCTTCGGAACACAAATTAAGATATTTTTGATTTTTTAGCTGCGGCACGCAGATACATTGTTTGCACTTTGATATGAACGAAAACAACTTATCCGCGTGCCGCAGCTGACACAGAACAGCATACGCTGTTTACGTTCAGTGGTTTTTCTCCAAAATGGCGCTAGGGTGACGCGGAGGAGACGAATTGTTGAATAAAGTCTTTTTTTTTCTTTCTTTCTTTCTTTCTTTCTTTTGTGCACAAAAAGTATTCTCGTAGCTTCGTAAAATTACGGTTGAACCCCTGATGTCACATGGATTATTTTAACGATGTCCTTGCTATGTTTCTGGACCTTGATCATGTAAGGACACTTGCTGTCTATGGGAGGGGCAGAGAGCTCTCAGAATGCATCAAAAATATCTTAATTTGTGTTCCGAAGATCAACGGAGGTCTTACGGGTTTGGAACGACATGAGGGTGAGTAATTAATGACAGAATTTTCATTTTTCAAAAAGACTTTAGGGATGAACTATCCCTTTCAGGGCTCAAAGCGTTTCCGCTCTGTTCCCTCTCTCATCCTGCTACTGTCAGCATCTGTGATTCCAGATTGAACACTGAACTGATGTTTAAAGGGTTAGTTAACCCAAAAATGTAAATTAGCCCATGTTTTACTCACCCTCAAGGCATCCCAGGTGTATGACTTTCATCTTTCAGAAGAATCCAATTGGAGTTGTATTAAAAATTGTCCTTGCTCTTCCAAGCTTTAAAATGGCGCTGTGCGGGGTTTTTTTGTTGTTGTTTTTCTTTCTTCAACAGTCCAAAAAGTCAAATAAAGTGCATCCATCCATAATAAAATGTGCCTCACAGGGCTCCGGAGGGTGAATACAGGCCTCCTGTAGCGAATCGATGCGTTTTTGTAAGAAAAATATCCATATTTAAAACTTTATAAACGTTTCGTATAAAATCGATGACCTATAGGAGGCCTTTATTCAGATAATGTAGAGTCGTGCATTAATTTGAATGATGACAGCTATTATGGGAGTTGCTTGATGGAGCGCATGAGATGCAGACAACATGATCTTGACCCTTAAGAAACTTTAATTAATGCTGTCACGTAACAAATCTGTTCAAATATAAAATTAAATGAATTGCTAATTTCTGAATGACTACATTGAAATAAAAATGTAAAGCCTGTACAAATATTAGAAATCGTGAATATAAATAATTGGGAATCATGTAGTAAAAATTCAAATAAAATAAAAACGGTGCACATTTCATTTATCTATTATAACATTTATGTAGTTTTGTTCACTTGGCTGTTTCCTTATAAAAGTCCAAAAATTTGTCTCGTTTTTCGTCAGGTGTCTTTTTTAATTATATGATGTCATTACGTTGCTGTCTTGCCGCCAGCCAATCGCTGCATTGCTGATCGTGGTTTCAAGTATCGGTACATAGCCCCTTTTAAACCAACCCATGAACGCGCAATTATCTCCGATAACTCAATCCAGCCATGCTAATCATCAACAACAGGTGTGTTCGAAGAACCGAATTAGCCAGATCCTGATTAGCACGATTTCATCTCTGATGTAATAAGCGACGTACGAAGAACGCGCCCCAGTGCTGCACTGCTTTGTGTACCGCCGTTACCGGGGAAACTGTTCCATAGCGCCTCCTGCTGGCAGAAAATGAATGTGCATTTTTAATAAGGCTGTTGTTGTGAGTAGGGTATTCCTACAATACAGTTTTAGGACCGCATTTCTAGGACCCTATAGTTTTTTATTACTTTATTTTATTTATTTATTTTTGTATGTATGTATTAGCGGCTCATACTATTTTATAGCACTTGCTATTCAATTCTGTATATAAGGAATTATGTAGTTGTTTAATTGTATACACTTAGTTATTGTCCTAACCAACTCCTAACCCTAAACCCACTTGAAGTGCAGTAAACGCTAAAACAATTGCGGTACAAATTAGTCTGATTATTAGTACTTTAATAAATGTAAAATAATTTAAATGCAAATTTACAACATCCAGCAGCACAATGAACTGTTTTGCACGGATAAATAGGTTAAATGGAGATTGCTGACACCCCCTCAAACACTCACGTGCACCCTAAATCTTACATTAAAAATAAAATGGAAAGATAAAAAAATTTATAGTTTCCATGGATCTAGTCTTTGCATATGTTTGTTTGATGTTTGAATAGGGCTGGACAATAATTCAATATCAATATGTATCGCGATATAATTTTTTTCAATAACGGTGATATGATTTTTAAACACATTTCCGATATTTCGATATACATTACCAGTTTCCCATACTTTGATTTATTTGTGCCGTTTGACTTCGTTGAATAAACATGAGCACTGCACGTTTCAAAATCAAAAAATGTCGCGGGTGTTTTATATAAATGTATCTGTGAAGGGAACCGACTGTCTTCAGAAAAGTTTCGATGACATTTTCATTTGATCTGATAAAGTAGCGTTCATGAGCAGAGCTGCTTTGATTACAGCCATTACTGGAGAAACCGCTAGTTTTATCACTCTAAAAGCGCCTCCTG
>NW_015633224.1:31968-32986 GCF_001515625.1 Sinocyclocheilus rhinocerous
TAAATAAGCCCGTCTCCAGCAACATTTCCAGTTTTTGTTGTTGTTCAATTTTTTTTGGTTTCTGCAGCGACTCTGAGCACTTTTCATACTCTTTTTTTTTTTTTTTTCTGGCTGAAGCACATTTGTTTCAATCTATAACAATAATCATCGACCGAAATTAAGAAATATATCGTGATATCAATTTTGGCCATATCACCCAGCCCTATGTTTGAATCAGGTTTCCTCTGTTGGAATAGAATTGGCTAGATGGTGCTGTAGCAAAAAATTGGGTCCTAGAAATGCGGTCCTAGAACTGCAGCCTCCGGTATTGCAGGAACATTGGGTTGTTTTTGTTAAGACCAATGCGAAAGTCGATCCATGTTTTTACCCTGCAAACACGCAGAGCTGTGAATGTGAACTGGTGGATCGATAAGAAGATGATTCATTATAAAAATCTAAACAGTAAAATGTGTTTATTTAATATAATAATTTATTGATGATAATTGTTTAAATTAAAATAATAATTAATCATTTTGACCTATCAATCATCTTAAAAATGGTTTAAAGGCTGAAATGTGAAGTGTATCATTTTATAAAACTTTGATTTTGTGAAAAACTTGTATCTGAACTGTAAATCATGCTTTTTTTAGTCATTTTACAGTTTAATAGTTTACCATAGACATTGCCCAATAACAGCGCAATAATATGCTAAGCTTTGTGCGTTGTTACTTTTGATATGAAATAAAGACTCGGATTTAAAATTCTGTCCATTTTATTAGGAAATTCAAGCAAAAAATACCTTTTTTGGCGCTCTTTAATGTGGCATGATAGATCGCTGTTGACACCTCCGATAAAGCGAAGCAGTAGCGCATGTGAACTGATTAGAGCCCGACCGATATGGTTTTTTTTGGGGCCGATACCGATATTAGGGAGTAAAAAAAGGCCCATATAGACATTATAGTACAGTACCAGTCCAAAGTTTGGATACTTTCCCATTCGTGTGTCCAAACATTTGACTGGTACTATATATAGAATACAG